>NW_012155173.1:7908107-7978048 GCF_000956105.1 Propithecus coquereli
TTTTGCATGTGAATATCCAATTTTTCCAACACTCTTTATAAAAGAGGCTCTGTTTTCCCCATAGCATATTCTCAGCACCCTTGCTGAAGGCCAGGTGACCTTATATTTGTGGGTCTAATTCTAGGCTCTTTATTCTGTTCCATTGGTCTATATGTCTGTTTTTATGCAAGTACCATACTGTTCTGATTACTGTATCTTTGTAATATGGTTTGAAATCAGGGAGTATGATACTCCAGGTTTTTTCTTCTTGCTCAAAATCCTCTTGCTATTTGGGGTCTTTCGTGGTTACAGATACATTTAGAATTGTTTTTCCTATTTCTGTAAAACATGCCATTGGAATTTCGATTGCATTGAATCCACAGATTGCTTTGGGAAGTATGGACATTTTAACAACATTAATTTTTCTAACTTAGGAACACAAGATTTCCTTACATTTATTTGTGTCTTTTAAAATTTAATTTGTCAGTGTTTTGTAGTTGTCAGTATATCAGTCTTTCACCTCCCTGGTTAAATTGCTTTCTAAGTATTTTTTTAATGTTATTGTACATAGAATTGCTTTTTAAATTTCCTTTTCAGACAGGCCATTGTTAGTGTATAGAAATACAACTGATTTTTCTATGTTGATATTTGCATCCTGCAACTTTACTGAAAAATTGCTTGTTAGTTCTAACAGTAATTTTGTGGAGATTTAGGGGTATTTTACATATAAGATCAAATCATTTGCAAACAAAAGCAGAAGTATAAGTAAGAGGATATCTTTGTGTTAATATCTGAAATCAAGACATAAATCTTTTTGAAAAAGAACATTCAAAATTGACGGAACAACAAATACAAAGATTCAAAGGTGACAGAATAACTGATGTATCAAAGAGGCTAAGTTGATCAAAGTGGGCAGAGAAGAAGATTGTATTAGGATAGAAGATCAAAAAGGCCATGTGGGAGAGCAAACTATGCAGAGCCCTGTAGGCCATGGTTTGGACATCAATGTCACTCTCTGAGTGAGAGGAGTCCCCTTTGAAGGGTTCTGAGTAAGAAGGGCCATGATTTAACTTACATTTAAAAAGGCTACTCTCTTATGTTCACTGCAGCACTGTGACAATAGCTAAGATATGGAGTCAACCTAAGTGTCCAGCAGAGGATAAATGTATAAAAAATATGGTGCATATATATACACAATGAAATAGTATTTTATCTTAACAAAAGGAAATCCTGTCCTTTGTGTGGATGAACATGGATGAACCTGGAGGACACTAGGCTAAGTGAAATAAGGCATACACAGAAAGACAAATGCTGCATGATCTCACATGGGGAATCTAAAAAGGTCGAATTCATAGAAGCAGAGAGGAGAATGGTGGTTACAGAGTCTGGGAGTGAGGAGACTGGGGAGATGTTAGTCAAAGGATACACAACTTCAGTTACAGAGGAGGAATAAGTTCAAGTGGTCTATTGTACAACATGGTAGCTATAGTTCATAACAATGTATTGTATTCTTGAGAATTCAAGGAGAGTAGATTTTGAGTATTCTCACCACAAAAAATAAGTATGTGAGGTAATGCATATGTCAGTTACCTCAATTTAGACTTTCAAAAATGTATACATATATCAAACATCATGTTTTACACGATAAATATATACAATTTTTATTCATCAATAAATTTTTTTAAAGACTACTTTAGCTGCTATATTGAGATGTTATTGAAGGGAACAAGCATGGAGACAGGTTAAACAGATCATAAATAATTCTGTTAAGAGGATATAGCAGTTTGGACCAAGGAGATAGGTGTGGAAGTGGTGGTAAGAAGTGATGTCATTCAAGATATATGTTAAAGGTTCAGATAAGAGGATTGATGGATTGTGGGGGAAGAGGGAGATCACAAGATTACAAGATTTTTGGCCTTAGGGAAGAAAAGAATGGATTTTTCATTAGCTACAGTGTGGAAAATTATGGATAGGGCAAGTTCTAGTGCAAGGGTGATGGGGTAGTGTTATGAATTCAGTTCTGGAAAGTTAATTTTACATGCAAATGAGACACCTTTGTGAAGATGTTGGATTGGCACTTGGCTATGAAAGTCTAGTGTTCAGGTGCAATATTGCCTGGCTGCAGGTAAAATCTAGGAGTCATCATAGAGATGACATTTTAAAGGCCTGAAATGTCATGAGCTCAACTAGTGAGTGAGTATAGATCATGAGAAACTATCCTCAGATTGAGTCCTAGGCATTCAGTGTTTAGAAATGGAAGAGATTAGGAAGAATCTTCAAAGGAGACTAAAGAGTAACCAGAGAGAAAGGAAGAAAACTAGGTGAATGGAGTATCAGTGGAGATAATGAAGAAAGTGTCTCCAACAGGAAAGAGAGATCAGTACCATGAAATGTTGCTGACAGGTAAAGTAAGATGAACACTGAGAATTGTCCATTGGAGTTAGCAACATGGCAATTGTTTATTTTGATAAGAGTGACTTTTATGAAATAGTATGGGTAAAAGATTGACAAAAGTAGGTTTAAAAGGGAACAGGAGGGGAGAAATTGGTAACTCAAGTTTTTTCATAAATGGAAAGAAAAAAATAGGTAGTTGGAAGAAAAAATAGGGCGAAACTTTTTCTGTTGTTAATGGAAGAAACCATAACAATTTTGCATAATCAAAGGAAAGATCCTTGAAAGAGAGAAAATTAATGATACAGGAGAAGGGAGGGGAGATTGCCTAAGAAATGTCTTTGACTAGATGCAAGAAAGCATAGGGTCTATTGGTTAGGTGGAAATCTTGGTCTTGGCTAAGAACTCTGAAGGCAACTAATCCATCATAGGTTAAAATATAGATTGTGGTATATATTGCCTGGCTTGGTGGTGTGTGCCTGTAATCCCAGCTACTCTGGAGGCTGAGGCAGGAAGATCACTTGAGCCTAGGAGTTAGATACCAGCCAGGGCAACATAGAAAGACCCCATCTCAAACAAAAAATAAACAAAAAGATTATTGGTATACAAAGGGCTGTCTGGAAAATATCCAGCCATGTAACTGTTCTCATTATATTAACAATGGCTGGATACTTTCCAGACAGCCCTCATATATGTAAGAGGTGGATGGGAGGTCATGAAAATTATCTCCTAATTAGTTCCATTTTCTCAGTGAAATAGCAAGCAAGGCCACCAGCTGAGAATGAGGATGGAGGAAGAGGTTTCGGAGATTTCAGAAGAGAGGTGAAAATCAGACATGGAGAATTTTTTTGTTTTTTGGTGTTGATTCCAAACCTGTCATTCAAAGTACATCTCAATGGTGCTCACTGTTATGTGCATAGGTATTTTCCAAATATTTGGAGGGGGCAATCATGTACCTCATGAATCATCTATTCTCCCTGGTTAAAAATTTCTCTAGCAACTCTTCCATGGAACATGATTTTCAGAAGTTTCATGATCTTATGCAGTTTCCTTTGGGGACTCCAGATTGTCACTATTCCTCTAAAAATGAAATGTTCAATATTAAAATCAAAGCCTCTGAATGTATTCTGACTCTATAAATGATTGGACACTCTGTTAGTCTGTCCATGTTGTATTATTTTTGGAAACATGACTTTGACTTAGTCTTCTTATTTCATAAATCAATACCTCAATCCATAAAACCATTCCAATCTTGTACAATTGATTTGTTTGAGATTAAATTCAGGATCTCACACTAACTCTTTCAAAATCCTTCTTTGTTGTTTTCAAAGGAAAAGAAGTCATTTTATCATAAAGACACCCACACTTGAAAGTTTATTGCAGTGCAATTTGCAGTTGCAAAGATGTGGAATCAGCCTAAGTGCCCATCAAGTCAAGAGTAGATAAAGAAAATGTGTGTGTGTATATATGTGTGTATGTGTGTGTGCACATATATATAAATACACACACACATATACCATGGAGTACTACTCAGCCATAAAAAGGTATGAAATAAAATCATTTGCAGCAACTTGGATGGAAGTGGAGACCATTATCCTAAGAGAAGTATCTCAGGAATGGAAAACCAAACATCCTATGTTCTCACTAAAAAGTGGGAGCTAAATGATGGGTACAGATGGGCACAAAGAGATATAAAGGACATTGGAAACCAAGAAGAGGGGAAGACGGGAGGGGGATTGAGGGATCAAAACTTATTTATTGGATACGATGAACATTATTCTGGTGACGGGCATAACAAAAACCCTGACTTAAGCATTTGCAAGATATACATACAACAAAAGCATTTGTACCCCCTCAATATTCTGAAATAAAAAAAATAAAATCCAAAAGCAAATAAATGAAGAAAAAATCCTCCTTTGTTGGTTTCAGATTATCATTCTAATCCGTAAAGGTCACATTGAATGTTGTTTCAGTTATGCAAAAAGTAGCAAGTGCTATTTATTAAGTAAGTGCCAAACACTGGGATACACTCTCTAAATGCATTTGCTAATTGGAGTTCCTACACAACACATGAGAGAGGTGTGGTGCCCATTTTATAGATGAAGAAACTGAGGGACTGAGAGATGAAGTTACTTGTCAAGTATCACAGAGTTAACAAGGTGCCAAACTGTGATTCAAATACAGGAATTTACATGCCATTGCCCAAGCTCTGTTCTATTCTCCAGAGAAACAATTTGTTTAGATATCTTGTGGAAGAGGTCAAAGTAGAATTCATGTCTCATGATTCTAAGAGCTCCTTCTGAAAAATCAGTTCATTTCCTACGTATCCAAGCTCTCCATTCCCCCCACAGATGGTAAGACCTTTAACTTTTTTATGTCACTTCTTAGGTCTAACCCCTAAATGCTCATGGGCTATCATCCATCTCATTCAGTACCTCCAGGTTTTGTGCTATCTTCAGATTTGAAAAGCATTTAAATCAAATGGACAGGCATTAGAGAGATTTGGGACACTTGTTGAAAATTTAAAAGCTACTCCATATAAATCAATTTTGTCCCAAATAAGCATATTTTATTATCTTATTTTTTTTTTTACATTTTGATGATGTTCCTTTTTTCCTACAATGACCATACATATTTAATTGTAATGGAAATCTCCCTCCCATCTTTGTCTTCATCATACATGTGCATTTTTAATATAATTTCTAAAACAAACAGCATGATTCAAAGGCAATCCCTGGTTCCAGAGACTATGACACCCTTAGTAAGTTCTTCCAACTTTAAGCCTCACATGGAATTCCCACTTGCCCAGTGATTTAACTTGTCAGATTGCTGGAATCAAGTCACTCATACACATTACCCCTTGACCTCCCACTGGAAGCCATAGCCCTCTCCTTTGCAAAGAATGACATTTCTCTTGCTTGAGAAATCCAAACTGTCTGCTCACCGTTTGTGCACAGCTGGGGCAGCTAAAAGCATCTGGCATGCAACATATGGAATTTAATTTCCTGATATTTACATAGATTGAAGCTGTTTTTGCTCCAGACTTCAGACGATCTTTTGCACCAGACCTTAAGGCGAAAGTTTTCAGACACTTTCACGTCCACCTCCGGTACTCCCCTTCTGTAATTCATTCAGTGACCAAGATGAGAATCAGAATGTAAAGTCTGCTAGTGCTTCATCACGTTGAAAGATTAAAAGTGTCCTTTACTTATTGGCTTTGCTGCGTTGATGGTTTATATTGGGTCTGTTCTCGACTAGGAACCTCAGGGTTTTGAAATATGTGTTTCCCTGGAATATTTTTGAAATAAATCTTTACTTTTAGAATAGTTCTAGATTTATAAAAAAGTTGTGAAGAAAGTAGAGTTGCCATATTTCGCACATCCAGTTTCCTCTATTATTAACATCTTACATTGGTGTGGTAAATTTGTTACAGTTAATGAACCAACACTGATACATTATTAACTAAAGTCCATACTTTATTTAGATCTCCTTAGTTTTCACCTGATGATCTTTTTTTCTGTTCTAGGATCCCATTCAGGATATTGTATTGCATTTAGTCCTTGTGTCTTCTTAGGTTCCTCTTGGCTGTGACAGCTTTTCAGACTTTCCTTCTTTTTGATGACCTTGACAGTGTTGAGGAGTGCTGATTATCTGATGTTTTGTAGAATGTCCCTCAATTAAGCAATGTCTGAGGGTTTTTTTTTTTTTTTTCCCTCATGATTAGACAGGAGTTGTATATTTTGGGGAGGAAAGTCACAGAGGTAAAGAGCTATTTTCATCACATCACATTGAGCGTCCTGTCTTAGTCTGTTTCGTGCTTTATAACCAAATACCACATATTAGGTAATTTATGAAGAGTAGAAATTTATTTCTCATAGCTCTAGAGGTTGGGAAGTCCAAGATCAAGGTGTTGGCTTTTGTGCTGGTGAGAATCTTCTTGCTATGTTGTCACACGGCAGAAGAGTAAAACAGGGAGAAATCACTCCCACGAGCCCTGTTTATAGCAGCTTTGATGCTCACACCTTCTTAAATGCCACACCTCTCAACACTGTTGCATTGGGGATTAACTTTCCAGCACATTAATTTTTTTCCTTTCTTTTTAATTTCAAAGTATTATGGGGGTACAAATGTTTTTGGTTACATGGATCACTTTTGTAATACTTGAGTCCCAGCTATAGGTGTGCCCATCACCAAGATAATGTTCGTTGTACCTGTTAGGTAGGTTTTGCCCATCCCCTCCTCCTACCTCTCCCCTGCTTGGTTTCTACTGAGTTTTACTTCCCTCTATTCACATGTGTGCTGATCAGTTAATTCCAACTTAATAGTGAGCACATGTGGTGTTTGTTTTTCCGTTCTCTAGTTACTTCACTTAGGATAATGGTCTCCAGTTCCACCCAAATTGTTGCAAAAGGCATTAAATCATCCTTATTCATGGCTGAGTAGTATTCCATGGCATACATATACCACATTTTATTAATCTACTCATGAATTGATGGACATTTGTGTTGATTCTACAGCTTCACAATTGTGAATTATGCTGCAATAAACATTCACATACAGATGTCTTTTTGATAAAATTCCTTATTTTCCTTTGGGAAAATACCCAGCAGGGAGATTGCTGGATCAAATGGTAGGTCTCCTTTTAGTTCTTTGAGAAATCTCCATACTGTTTTCCATACAGGTTGTACTAATTTGCAATCCCACCAACAGTGTATAAGTGTTCCTTTCTCTCTGCATCCATGCTCATATCTATTATTTTTAGACTTTTTAATAAAAGCCATTCTGACTGGGTAAGGTAATATCTCATTGTGGTTTTGATTTGTATTTCCCTGATGATTAGTGATGTTGAACATTTTTTCACATGTTTATTGGCCATTTGTCTTTCTTCTTTTGAGAAGCTTCTGTTCATGTCTTATGCCCACTTTTTAATGGGTTTGTTTGTTTGTTTCTTACTGTTTTGCTTGAGTTCTTTTAAATTCTGGTTATTAGCCCTTTATCAGATGTGTAGCTTGTGAATATTTTCTCCTGTTCTGTAGGTCATCTATTTGCTCTGTTGATTGTTTCCTTAGCTGTGCAGAAGCTTTTTAGTTCAATCAAATCCCACTTATTAGTTTTTGCCTAGGCCAATATCGAAAAGAGTTTTTCCAATGCTTCCTTCTAGAATTCTTATGGGTTCATGCCTTACATTTAAGTCTTTTATCTATCTTGAATTAATTTTTGTGAGTGGTGAGAGATATGGATCCTGTTTCATTCTTCTGCATGTGGCTATGCAATTTTCCCAGCACCATTTATTGAATAGGAATTCTTTTCCCCGGTGCATATTGTTGTCTGCTTTGTCAAAGGTCAGTTGGCTGTATGTGGATGGTTTTATATCTGGATTTTCTATTCTTTTCCATTGGTCTATGTCTCTATTTTTGTGCCAATACCAAGCTTTTTTGGTTACTATAGCCTTGTACAGTTCGAAGTCTGGTAATATGATGCCTCCCAATTTATTCCTTTTGCTTAATATTGCTATAGTTATTCAGGCTTTTTCTGGATCCATGTGAAGTGTAAATTATTTTTCTAGACTAACACATTAATTTTGGAGGGGACGGATTCAAACCACAGTAGGTAGATACTACCAACGTGACTTACTACTATTGATATTAACCTTGAACAACTGGCTGAGATATCTTTGTTAGGTTTCTTCACTGTAAAGTTACTCTGTGTTTTCCCCCTTTCTGTACTATACTCTTTGGGAGATGGTAACTATGCATAGCCCACAGGTGAGAAGTGGGAGTTATGTTCTACCTCCTTGAGGACAGAGAAACTACATAAGTTATTTGAAATTCTTCCTGGAATTTGTCTTTCTCCCCAATTTATTTATTTTTTCAATGATTTATTTGCATCATTAGGGAGTCATAGTTGTTTGTCTTATACATACGGTCACACTCCAGTATATTGCTTTACTTATTTTGTTGCTCACACTGTTATAGCTTTGGCCAGTGAGTACTCTTTCAATTAGCTACTGTGTTCTTTTGATACACTCTTACCATCATGAGATTTGTTTGTTTATTTATTTTTTTGTGTGCATTTTTTTTTGAGTACTTCTTTACTTTCTGGCACTACAGAATGTTCCAGGCTCATCTTTTCTATTTCCTGCCCCAGTCCTAGCATCAGACAATTCTTTTACTTGGAATTTTGTTTCAACTTGGATGGTTATAATGAGGAAATTCTCACTGGAAATATAGTCGTCATGGGTAGTAGAACCTGGACCCAACAGTGAGTTAGAAGCAGTTAGCAAGAGATAGTGCACATCATTATAACAACAATTGTTTAATGTTGAAAATATCATGCATTTGTTAAGAAAATATT
Organism: Propithecus coquereli; assembly: GCF_000956105.1. Lineage (NCBI taxonomy): Eukaryota > Metazoa > Chordata > Mammalia > Primates > Indriidae > Propithecus > Propithecus coquereli. The sequence continues at coordinate 7,916,832 of NW_012155173.1, forward strand.
TATTAAACACTACTATGTTCCAAATAATAAGATAAATAGATGTTGTAAGACCTGGGCCCGACCCTCACAAACCTCACAATCTCATGAAGAAGGCAAGTAAATAAGCAGGCAGCCATAATACATCAAGCAGATGCCATGATGGGGGTAGGTAATTCCATAATTAGAGGGAAACATAGAAGAGGGTCATCTAATCCGAGCTGAGAAGATGTCCTTGAGATGAACTTGATGACTACATGGAGGAATGGACACCCATAGTAACTCCTTTGGGCCTTCTGATCTAATAAAGTTTGAGGTTCCTTCAAATATATATCTTCATTGATCCTCTCTTTCAATTTGAGTGGTTGCTTTCTTTCAGAGGCTATGGTCAGTTGGAAGAATCTATATCTTTCCATGATATCATCATAAATAAAGAGACAGACCTCTTTTATCCTTGTCTCAGGAAGGGGCTATATTGGTGACTAGACTTGTACATTGCTCCTGAGGCACTCTGGACCTAAGAGATACAGAATCAAACCTTCCTGTGGCTTTGGCATTGAGTGGCTTTCAAATTTCAGAGTTAAAGACAGTAAATTTTTTTTTCCTTATTTTTGAATATCAAAAAGAAATACCGTTTTGATATATGTTTGGACAGACTTTATTTTCCAAAGATGATTGCAACAATCTCTCCCATTCCATAGTTCTTCTCACAATGTAATTTTGATATTCCTCTGATCCTATAGTGGGTTTATGTTTCATACTCTTAAATTTGAGTGGATTGATTGTCACTGTGACAGAAGTAACACAGGTAACTTCTGAGGCTAGATCATAAAAGACAAGTTCCCTGGCTTCTGTTTCATTCTCTCTTGAGACATTTACTCTTGGCACCCAGCTACCATGCTGGGAGAAAGCCCAAAGTAGCCCTGGTGCAGAGACTACATGGAAAGGCCATGTGTGAGGGCTGTGGCTGAGTGCCCATTCAAGATCCTGGCTGACAACCAACATTAAATGCAAGCCATGGAAATAAAGATAGCTCCAATTTTTCCACCCCCCAGCTGTTAAGTAATCCCTTGCTTAAAAGTATGATCGGCTAATGCCTCAGACATCATAGAGCAGAGACAGGTTATCTTCTCTGTGCCCTGTCCAACAGAATTCATGAGTGTAATAAAATTTTTGTTCTATGTCACTGTTTTGTTGGGAGACGGGGAGGTTTTTATTATGCAATAGTAATGACTGAAATAGAAGTAATCACCTATACAGTCCTTCAAGATGTAGACTTCAATAGCACTTCAACAGCACTCTCTATCATCAGCATTCCTGCTATCTGGTTCTTTTCAGTTTACCAACTTATAGTTATTGTTCAATGTCTGTTCCTTTGCCATAGTCATATAGACATACAAGAGCAGGAGAGTGTGTTTCCTTATTCATTTCTGTATCTGCAATGTCTAACACAGGTCCTGCAATGTAGCAGATAGTCATTAAATATTTGTTGGAAAGATGGATATATGCAAGGAGGTACGTGGCTGGATGAATCTGATTGTTAAAATAGATAATGTATGGGGGTTTTTTTTAGCTATATCAAATTATAAGTAAATAATATTCCTACACTGAGTTTTTCTCTGAGAATTTCAGGTTGTTTTAGCAATCTATTACTGTGTAACAATTTACACTTAAGCATGGCTTAAAACAACAAACATTTTATTTGATCATGATTCAAGGGGTCAAGATTTTGGGCTTTGCTTGGTTGAGTGATTCTTCTGCCTCCCTTGATATTGGCTGGGCTTGGTCCAACATAGCTTCACTCACATGGGTGGCAATGGATATTGGCTTCAGGGTAGAAGCTCACCTGGGGCTATCAGCCCAGGGTCATGGTTCTCCTCCATGTGCCTGACTATATGTGTGGCTGTTCAGGCTTCTTTATAGCATGGCGGCTGTTCTCTTAGATGAAGCATTTCATAATATGAAGGTGGAAGCTGTAGAGCTGTGAAACGTAGTCTTGGGACATATGCAACATCAATTCTACCATATTCTCTGGGCCAAATCAAATCAAAGGGCCAGCTTGGCTTTAAATAAAGGGGAAAGAACGTTACCTATTGATGAGGGAATGACAAGGTCGCATTGCAAGATAACATTTGGGTAGACCATATTGTTGTGGCCAGAAGTGATTTGATTGATTGATTATATATTAATTTATTTGCTTATAGCCTGCCCATTTGGACCAGTGCTTGAATTGCAGCGTTTTTCATTTTCTGGACATGCAGAAAAACATTGTACTTTCCACCAAGTCTGAGCACTGTGTTAAACTTCAAGGCAAAGAATAAGAGTTTGAACTTTGAATTTGTCATGTAACTCCTATCTCTCTTGACTTATTGCTTAATATCCTGAAACAAGTGACTTAATATATAAAATCATAGTGATAATCAATGTCTTATTAGACATACATCCTAGTTGTCTTAAAAATGAAATGAGTCAATTATCACAAAAATACTTTGAACTATCCAATATACCATATAATAGTAATAGTAACAGATCCTGGTTTTTCTGTGCCTCCCATACGCTTAGCACTGTGTTATATGCACATAATCAGCTTTTTTAATCTTTACAATCTGAGGGTTTAGAATTAGTAGTCCCACTTTACAGAAGAAAAGTTAAGTAATCAATTCAAATTCAAACAGCTAGCAATTGGTGATGTTGGGCATTCAAACTCAGAACTAAATCCAAAGCTCGTGATCCAAAGGAATAAGAATAACCCCTTTCTTTTAGCAATTCATGATCTTAAGTAATATGAATAATATCCTTCCATACAAACAATCTCCAAATGTATGAACTGGGAGGTAGACATACCTGTTTTGGGGTCCCAACTCTGAATTTACCAGTTGTATGTGTCTGGGACAGTTATGTAGCTTCCCTGAATCTTGGAGATGAGAAAGTCTAAACTGGGCATAATATCATATACCTAACCGGGTTATTTTGTGAGCTAAGTGAAATAAAGCAATTAAGTATAAATCATAGTGTCTGGCATAGAGCAAATTCCCAATAAATGCTACTTATTTGATTGACCATATGAAATTTCTATTTTTGAAGGTCAAAAATAATAGAATACAGCAAAGGTCAAAAATGTTATTTACTATGTCATATGTTCCAAGCTAATATTATATAGTTGTAATAGAATTTTTTGGTATATGTGTTCTTTTATTAGTAGTACTTTAAAATGATTAAAAGGAGAACAGTCATATCTTTATAATAATAACAGAAATAAACTAAAAATAAAATTAAGAAAATAATTCTATTTATAATACTATCAAAAATACACTTAGGAATACATTTAACTAAAGGAAAAGAGAATTTATACTCCTGAGATGATAAAATATTATTGAAAAAAATTAAAGATGACATAAATAAATGTAAAGATATCACATTGTTGATGGATCAAAAGACTTACTATTGTCAAGATGGAAATACTTTTCAAATTGATCTATAGATTAAACACAAAATTCTTATCAAAATCCCAGGTAGCTTTTTTTCAGAAATTGACAAGCTAATTCTAAAATTCATGTGTAAATAAAAAAGAAAAAGACCCAGAAAAGCCAAAACAAGCTTTAGAAAGAAAAACAAAGTTGGACTCACACTTCTTGATTTCAAAACTTATTTCAAAGCTACAGTAATAAAGACAGTGTGGTACTGGCATAAGGATAGACATACAGATCAATGGAATAGAATTTAAAGTCCAGGGAAAAACCACTACATTTATGGTCACTTGAATTTTGACAGGGGTGCAAGAGAAATCCAGTGGAGAAAACAGTCTTTTCAACAACTGGTCCTAGGATAACTGGATGTCTACATAAATAAGAATGAAGTTGGACCCCTTTCTCACACTATACAAAAAATTTAACTCAAAATGGATTATAGACCTAAATGCTAAAACTGTAAACCTCTTAGAAGAGTATATAGGAGTATACTTTGACCTTGGGTTAGGCAAAGTCTTCTCAGCTATGACCCCAAAGGCACACGTGACACAAGAAAGATGTAGATAAATCAGACTTCACCAAAACAAAATAATCTTATCAAAAGACTTCTTTGGATGTTTATTGCAGCACAATTCACAATTGCAAAGATGTGGAATCAACCCAAGTGCCACCAATTCATGAATGGATTAATAAAATGTGGTATATGTATACCATGGAACAATAATCAGCCATAAAAAAGGATGAATTAATGTCTTTTGTCACAATTTGGATGGACTGGAGACCATTCTCCTAAGTGAAGTATCTAAAGAATGGGAAAACAAACACCACATGTGCTCGCTATTAAATTGGAACTAACCGATAAGCACACATGTGCTCAGTGGAAATCAAGCAGGTGGGAGGGGGCAGTAGGGGAGGGGCAGAAACCTACCTAATGGGTACAATGAACACTATGTGGGTGATGGGCACCCAAAGGAGAAAGGGGCTGTTATAGCTGTGACTGAAGCATTACAAAAGTGATCCATGTAACCAAAGGCATTTGTAATCCCTTAATATTTTTAAATAAAAATAAAAAACAATACTTACCTGGCAGGGGAGATACCATGATCACGAAGGTGGTTTTCCCAGGGTGAGGCTCATCCATTGCACTCTGGGTGTGCTGACCCCTGCGGTTTCCCCAAATGCGGGAAACTCAACTGCATAATTTGTGGTATGCAAAACAAAACAAAAAAAAACAATCCCCCATCTGCAATTTCAAATAATTCCATAAAGAAAATGAAAATACATGTCAAAGAATGACATAAAATATCATACAAATCATATGTAGATACAAATCATATGTAGATGCAAATCACACATCTAAATAAGATACTTATGTTTATAACATAACTAGCTCTTACAACTCAATAGTAAAAAAATCCAATTAATAAAAGAGAATAGGGTCTGAAAAGACATTTGTCCAAAGGAGATGTACAGTAAGCACATGAAAATATACTCAACGTCATTAGCCATTAGGGAAATGCAAATCAAAGCCTTAATTAGTTACCACCATGTCCCCCAGTCCCCACCCCCACCACCTGAGATGGCTAAAATGAGGCAGACAATAAAAAGTGTTGACAAGGATGTGTAGAAATTGGAGCCTATATGCATTTTTGGCAGCAATACAAAATGTTTCACCTACTTTGGAAAATAATTCAGCAACCTTGTAGAAGTAAAATATAAAGTTACTGTATGAACCAGCAATTCCCCTCCTGGCTGTGTATACAAGAAAAATGAAAGTATTTGATCATGTAAAATTTGTACACAAATATTTGTGGCAGCATTATTAATAGTAGCCAAAAAAGTGGAAACAGCCCAAATGCCATCAACTGATAAATGGATAAATAAAATGTGGTAAATCCACACTGTGGAATATTATTCCATTACATAAATAAATAAAGTAGTGATACACACTGCAACATGTATGAACCTTGAAGACATTATGCTAAATGATGACGCCAGTCACAAAAGATTGCATATCATATGATTTAATTTACATGAAACTTCTAGAATAGGCCAATCCGTAGACACAGAAAGTAAATTAGTGGTTGTCTAGGGGAAGGGGCTTGGGAGGAATAAGCAGTGACTGCTAATGGGCACAGGGCTTCTTTCTAGAGTGACGGAAATCTTCCAAGATTGATTATGACGATGGTTGAACAACTATGTTAATACAAAACCCACTGAATTTTATACTTTAAATGAGTGGGTTGTATGGTATATGAATTATTAACGCATATCAATCAAACTGTTACAAATAATACTAGCAGGCACGTATATCAATAACTATGTCAGATGGACTCTTCTAAACCTTTTATAGGTAAGAATCCATTTAATCTTCACTACTATCCTGTTAGGTAGAAATATTTTTATTTTTTCCTTTAAGATAAAAAGATGAGAGAGTAGATAATTTGCCTCAATGTTATTAAAGGAGCAGTGAGGCTGAGATTCTGATCTTAATAGACCAGTGCAGGATCTCCATGTTTAATTACTATGGCATATCACTTTTTATCAATTGCAAAACACATGTAATACCTCTGTCTTTCTCCCTCTTTCCCTTCTTCGATTCTGCTTTGATTATACACTTCCTCCACCTAAATGATTTGTGGGGGAAGTTTTTATTTATGTGAATGTCAATGTCATTCTGACAACTTGTCATAAGTACCCACGTGCAATTCCCCACCCCACTAAGTCTAAGTAACTGTAAAAGGAATGTCTCCTTTGGGGCAGCAGCATGACCTTAGATTAGTTACTTTGTATCTCTAAGCTTCATTCCCCTTATCTTTAAATTGGGGATAAAGACAGTACCCACTTGGTGGCATGAGGGCACTGCTGTGAAAGTCAACAGATGTAAACCTCTCAGAGAGTAGCCCAAGTTCAGAAAACAGAACAATCCTCCTTACTCACCTTTAGCATTCACTAATACCCCAGCTTTCCCAGCATGATTAATAGAGCAGACTGGTAGACAAAAGTCCTGCTTAGGCTCAGAAAGCTCTCTTTTCCTCGAGCCCTGGAAGTTCTCTCCTCTCCAAATGGCCAACTTAAACCAGATTGAAAACCTGGGCCGAAAACATGCTATGACTGGGAAGAGAGCACATGATGGGAGTTGGCTTGGTCTCCCAGCTTCTCTAGAGAAATTAGAGCGGCTAAGATGTTTAAATCCCCAGCCAGAACCCAGGATTTAATTTGATTTTATAGTTCCAAGGATTGCCTTGTTGTGGTTTCCCTGTATCACATACAGAGCTAGCCTCTCCCCCTCTGTGGAGAGGGGAGCCAGTCCGTGTAAACGTGTGCTGGCACAGCACTCAGGCCCAGAGAGTCTTCTTATGTGGTCTCCTCAGGCAGCCACATCTGCGTGGAGGCCCAGGCATAAGGACCAAAGACAGGACTTGAACTGAGTCGGGGAGGCTCTGTGCTTTCCTGCAAGGAGCCTGAGCTCTGGTTTGCATCTTGACTCCGTATCTTTACTGTGCAACCTTAGTCGGGTCTCCTGCCTGAGCCTCCGTTTGTCCACTGGTAACATGGAAATAATAATCCACGCTTGTAAGGATGGGAGAGCTGATGACTGACACTGAGCGAGTCTTTGGTCAGTGTTATTTAGAGGTCCACTAGGAAATAGCAGGAAATAAATAGCATGCAGAATGCTGGGCCATCTCTGCTGACCTCATCTTCATCATTCTGGGCAAATAGGATTGAGTGACCAGAGAAAGATGTTTCTTTTTTCTTCATCTTGAGAAGACATCCTGGAACAGTTCTTGACATGTCCCGTTCATTTTACTCTTAACTCTAGAAACCTGGAAGATTAGTGATGGAAAAGTAGAGATTGTATAGTCCTACCCACAGAGAGGAAAACTGAGGATCGGAGAGGGAAATTGACCCGCTGAAGAACACTCAGCAAATCAGTTGCAGAGCCTGAACTTGATATGCATGTTCCTTCCAGTGGATCAAATTGTTTCTGGAAAATCATCGGAGACAAATTCAAAGAGAGGCATGATTGCAGTGACTGCAAAGGACAAGAAGTGTCCAGGGAAGAAGAATTCCTTTATTTGACCAGAGGGAGAGGAAGTATAAAGGTGGAGCAGAAGCAGCTTACCCAGTGCCTCCTGGGCCCTAGTTAAAATTTGAGCTTTAGCATGAAGGCAGTAGGAGCCATATTTACTAAAATATAAATGACTCGAGGGCAGAATTGTAGTTCATATCACCTTTGTCAACCACTTCCTGGAGTGTAACATCTGGCTCGTAGATGGATTTGAGAAGTGGTAGCTTGTGGATCCTGGGTTTCTCCATCTGAGAACCTACATGGCTGGAGGAACTTCCAAATGCCTTTGGAGTTTATCCAAGTCAGAAGAAATTCTAAAAACTATCAGCAATCATTCACTTTCCTAAGAATTCTTTAACATGGAGAAGTAAGCACAGGAAAAGACTTCAGATGGCTTTATTTGGAAATGGTTACTTATTACCACTGAGCTGGTAATAAGTAAACTCTCCCAATATCTAGTATACAGTGCATGACCTTGCAAAATGCCGGTTCCAGTGAGGAAAGTAAGTAGATGCTACATACACAGAAATTAAGAGCCTAAGAGATTCTCCATCTGGTATCTGCCTCAGCCTCCACTTCCACCCTGAACATAGATATATTTCACCGCAATCGGCCATCAATACACAGGACATTTAGTGACATGCTGACCTTTGGTCCTCTTCATTGTATTTCTAACTTTGTAATGAATTCTTAAAAAAATGAACTAGAATGATCACAACTGAGGTTTGGAATAAATTAGTAACCCTTGGAACTCTAAGAGAGTAATGGGAGTACCCAAGTATGGATGTATCATGTCACCAGATGGGGGATCTGTGAAAAATTTAACTGAGCTAGACTAAGATAGCACTAGCTAAAAATAGAAGACCTTGAGCTGGCCTCATAAATGATGGGCTCATAATGGAAGGGGAAAGTGCTCAACATTTATTGGACATTTTCTAAGTACCAGGCATCGAACTGGATGTCTGACTCTTGTCATTTGTCTTGTCTATTTGATTATCATAACATCTTTCCAACATGAGAACTTTCATCACCATAATTTTGGGTCAGGGACTCAAGTTTCAGAGAGACAGGGCTCCATGATGATAGGGACTATGTCTGGTTTCTTTACCACTATGCCCCCAACACTGTAGTATTATTACTGTAGTATGCCTGGCACCTGGCAGGTATGTTAAATGATTCTCCCACAGTCGTAGAGCTGCAAAATTATAAAATGGGAAATTGAATGGTGGTCTACAGGGTACGTGTGACTCTGTGTATCTGTGCACGTAGAAAGCCCTAGCTTGGATGACATCACTTCTTCATCAATAAACTGCTGATAACTTTCCATTGTACAAGGCCTTATTCTATCTGATCCTTGTTGAGCTCTCTAACATCATCCTTGTCATTTACCATCTTCCAGAATCACTAATTTTGTTTCTATGCTTCCAATGTGTTGAGCTTGCTCTGGTCTCGCTCTCGCTGTGCCCTAAACTTCAAACAATCTTCTGCTACCTTAGCACAGCTAGCTTTTCTCATTTTTCCGGTTCCCACTCCAACAACATTTCTTCACATACACTTTCTCTGACAGGTCAGTCTGTTCTTGCTACCCAGCCACTCACTGTCACATCACCCTTTATTTTTGTGCTTTATTAATTTCTGTCTGAAATGAACTCCTTTACTTACATATTTGTCTGTTCTTTGTCTGACTCTTATCAGAATGGTAGCTTTATAAGTGGAGGACCTTTGTCTTTTTCTTATTCACTGTTATTCACTGTTTTATTACCAGCATCTAGAACAATTATTGGTATATAGTAGATGCTCAATAAATACCTATTTAATGAACCAATGAGACAGTAAATGAACAAATGGTTGACTATTGCCCTGTGAGTAAAGCCCCAACACCAGGCTCCAATTCTTTTTTTTTTTCCTATATTATGTTCTAATATAGACTTCCATCACTGCTGTTCCTCCTAATCCTAGCCTTTTCTGTAATGAACAGTAATATTCTCACCACATTCTCCCTTCACTTCCCTCTGTCTCTAAGTAGGGTCCTGGCATCAAAGTACTTTATATATCTCAAGCCCCAGTGTTCAACCTCTTACACTTTCCAAAATGTACTTATACTGTTCCTTTTTCTCAGAGCCTTTATTCTCCTTTTCCCTCTACCTGGACCACCCCACCTCTCAGTAGCCACCCCAGCCTTCCCACTGGATAAGTCCCATGGAACCTGCTGTACTCAGCACAAATATCCCCTTCTCTGGGAAACTGTCTCTGACCTTTGAAACCGTGATGCCTCCCAGTTCCTGTTCCACATCATTTAATAGTGTTTATCTCACAATGAAATTATGTTTTCCTGATACTTTCCTCTTGGAAACTTGTTAACCCAAGGGAATAAAGGAAGTACAATTTTACCTCTATCTGAATCTCAGCTAGAGGACATAGTCGAATATGAAATGACTACTCAGTGACCAGGTATGAATGAAGGAGTGAGTGAATAACTATGGAAAAAATAAAGTAATTGATTCATAAAGAAAACATATCTGTGAATATCTGACCCAGTTTTTCCTGTTCAGTTATAAACCTAGAGTGACCAGTTGTCCTGGTTTTCTTGGGACAGAGAGGTTCTGAAATAAGAAACTTTCAGTATTAAAGCTTTCAGGGAAAGTCCTGGGAAAATGGGGATGAGTTTGTGCCCTATATACACACAATTTCTTCTGATTGACAGTGGCAAGATGGAGGGATTGGTGCAGCGAGCTTTTTAGTTTAGGGGAGGTCTCAAGCAAAGGTTAACAGACAGGACATCAGAATTGCACAGTAGACCAAGACCAAAGTCCAGGCACAGGAAAGAACTGCAGTGTCATTTCCTCTAATAACTTAAATTTTTCGGGTGATGTGGTGACATACAGAAGGAGCAAACTGGAGAGAGGAAGGTATGGGCCTCACTCTCACTGTCTCTCACTATCTCAGCTTTCTGTCTGTGAGGCGCATTTTCCAGTGCCCAATGCAGGGCCATTACAGGACCTAATTCAGTGCCTGACACATAGTAATGCTCAATAAAGCACTATTCCCTTCACCAGGCTATGAACCACATTGTCTCCAGACTCTGGAGTAGGGTTGTTCCAACATGTAGGGTTCAGTAGTTATTACGTTTCCAATTACGAATTATTAAGAAGTCTGGTCTAATGAACCATTGGTTTTATATATAATAAATATTGGCTTATATGTAAAGTATGTCTCAACTCTAGTTCTGTGACTTTTAATAGTTCCCTTGTCATGGTAACATGCCTGATGTGGTGAGGTTACAGAGAAAAATCCACAATTTCTGAAAAATCAAACAAAAAACACCAATATCCATATAAAGCAAGTCATACCCTTTTGACTGAGCAATTCTATTTCTAGGAATTTATCCAAAAGAAATAACTGGAGAATGCATGTACAATGATGTTCATCTCAGCATTGTTTATTACAGTGAAAAATTAGAAACATCTGAAATGCTTAACAATAGAGATTTGGCTCAGTTAATTACATTTCAGACATTCAATTGAATACCATGCAAACATCAAAAAACTGTGTTCCCTAAAAGTATTTAATGACTTGGAAACAAGTTCAAGGCATATTGTTTAATGAAGAAAGCAGATAACAAAACAATATGTTCATTATATTTCTAATTTTGTAAAATAAATGTATAAAGGAAACAATAATAATACTAAATAATACCAGAAGTAGTATCATTAAAGATTGAGAACACAGGCTGTGGAGTCAGAACTTCTGGGTTCGAATTCCAGCTCGACAACTTTCTTGCTATGTGATTTGGGAAAGTACTTCTTATTGTTTCAGTTTCCTCACTGGTGAAGTAGGGACAGCATCTGTTACCGCCTCACAGGGTTTTTTTTGTGTAGATTAAATAAGTTTGTGCATATGAAGTGTAGGAAGACTTCCTGGCACAGAGGACATGTAATAGTAATGTTGGTTATTATTAATTGTTAAAGTAAAGTAATTCATGACAAACAAAAGATGAATACTTTCTACGTAAATCCCTTCAGCTATTAATTGCCTAAATTGGGATTTGAATCTAAGCCTGTCTGACTCCAAGAATTCGAACACTTAACCATTATATAATTCAGGAAAAGAAATTTGTTTTTTTCTTTCATAATTGTAAGATAAGGCATAACTTTTACTTTCTTTGTGACTTTTTGGGTTTTCTAAAATTTTAACAATAAATACTCAGTGATTTTATAACTAGAAAAACATTATGTCTATGCTACATTTTCTACACTACAGTTGTGTAGGTGAAACAAAACTTCTTACACTCAGTTTTTGCCTTTATCAACCAATTGGCCAAGAACTTTATTCCTGCACCATGACTGGGAGAAGGGGTGAGCTACATTGGAGATGCTTCAAATAGTAGAGGCTGTCAAATTCGTAGTCAGGTTACAGGCACTCTATAGTGCTTGGCACAGAGTTCCACAATCAGCGTGAGTTCCGGGATCAGTCAGAACTGAGTTCAAGTCCTGAAGCTGTCAGCTACAGGCCCTCAGACAAATTACTTAGCTGCTCAGAGTCTCAATTTCCTCCTCTATGCAACAGGATAATAGTAGCTTTACATGGTGTCCCAGGGATTTAGAGCTCTATGTGAAGAGGTCATTGCTATTCCAGGTAAACAGTAGGTGCTCAACTATAGGCAGTCATTAAGAGGATTATGGAATTTCGAACTGTCTCTTAGAGCTACTGAACTGCCTTACACCCACATGAAGTTGGAGAGTCCTCATTCCTAAACACTAACCTTAAACGGTGGCAATAAAGTATAAAACCACCAACCGCTGGTTAGATGGACCAATGTCAGAAAGCTCTCTGTGACTTATTTCTATATTGCAGGAAAATTTTGTCTTTGCTTTTGAGTGTGTATCCTCCCATTAAAGAACAGCTAAAACACCAAATGCAACAGCTTTTTATATGATGTTAAAAATACATCAAGGATTAAACCCTGCCTGCCTTTTGCTGATTTGGAAATGGGCTTGAACACATTCCTTACAACCAGATTGGATTACTATTACTTTTACTCTGCAATACTGCCAGACTTTTTCTTTTCTTTCTTTTTTTTTTTTTTTGTTACTAGGACTTGCTCTGAGTCCAGAACATGGCAATAGGAATTTACTCTGGCAATTCTGCAGCTCAGTCTGCTCACCAGCCCCTAAATCTCAACAAAGCGTTCTGAATTTCAGCCAGAATTGATTGGAAAATTGGCCTTATAATTCACAAGGGTTCAGATTTGAGATCAGTTAACACCAGACTTCTGGAAACATTGGCTTCCCCCGTGGGCCAGTGAGTGGTGAGGTTATTCTCCTTGAAAACAGAGCTGAAAGTCATTCCTTTCTTCCTCACTTAGTTATTTCAGACTTCTCATGCTGCGAAGCACTGCTCTGAGAGAAGGAGTACACATTGTGTCGCTCAGGCTTTCCACAGAAGGAGAAACGTGTTCGTGCAGAAGGGCTCCTGAGACCCAGGCTCTGAATTCTCAGTTGAGCCCCAGAGAAGGGCAGGATTTGCTGAGTGCTGTGAACTGAATTGTGTCCTCCCAAAATTCATATCCCTAAAATGACGGTGTTTAGAGGTGAGGCTTAGGAGGTAATTAGGTTTAGATAAAGTCGTGAAGGTGGGGCTACCATGATGGAATTAGTATCCTTATAAGAAGAAGAAGAGACCAGGGGTTTCTTTCCATCATGTGAAGATGGCCGAATTGTGAAGATGGGAAACTGGGAAGTGGACCCTCATCAGACACCGAATCTGCTAGTATCTTGATCTCGGACTCCCCAGCCTCCAAAACTGAAAGAAATAAATATTTCTTGTTTAAACCATCCAATGTATTGTACTTTGTAATAGTAACCTAAGCTGACTAAACTAGGAGTTATGATAGACTGTCATTCACACCTCCTAAATCTCAGGCTATGGCTATTTTTTGCCTATTTTGCTATGTCTCATTTATGAAAGACTTTGATACCACTCTAGATGGTGGGCCATCCATGAACCAATGAACCAGACCATCTCCTAAATGTGGCCCGGATCTCAGCGATATATAACACATCCAATTAATCCATGGAGGAACAATGTATTAATACATTCATCATTTTTTTCAAATCATTGCTTCCCCACAAATCCTTTTGGCCCCTCATTGAATGATGTTGTCTGTGGAGCAAGTACAAATGCCTCTGAGAAGTTGCAAGCCCACTTTGGAATGTATGTTCCTTGTTCCAGTTGGATTGCCTTCTGAACATGGAACTATTTAAAAATCAGAATACTGCTTTCCTGGAAGTGGGAGAAACATATGAGAAGATGCATTTTGGCACTGTTTCCTGTAATGCAGGGTTGGCCCCATGCTGAATTTAGTCTTTCAAGCCCCTGCACCCATTTTAAACATAATGCCTTCACAGTCTGAGAATTGCAGCTATGCAGAATTGTGGATTGAAACTATATAAACCTAAGCAGCAGAAGCTTTATCCAAATTGGACTTCTGATATACATTGGGAGACCCTTTAATTACACGATCAATAAGATTTCAGAGAAAGCTTAGAAGGTCACTAACATCACTTGTGAGATGTAGTAAAATATGATGGAAGAAAAACCTGAGAACGCCGTGTCAAGAGTCCGATCAATAGCCACTAGATTTTATCTGTGTCAAATTTAAGAACATTTAACATCTGTGCCAGAACAGTGCAAAGGCAGTTATGTGAACCATCCAGCTGCTTCCCAGAACCCAAAATTTCACTGGACATCATCTGTAAGGAATACGCAGAAGGCAGCCAGTGAAGGGGCTCAGCAACGCAACTCATAAAAGCTTGCAAACAAACATATTTCCACGTTGGCAAGCCAAGTCCCAAATGTTACTTACAGCTGGGTAAATTTGACCTTCCAAATGTTTGTTCTTCTTTGTCACCCATTTTAAAAACAAGAGACCCAATCCAAGGTTACGTGGAAGAAAATTTAGCAATGCCAGGTTGGTTTAGGGATAGGGCTGTGGAATTAGATTGCCTCTATCGGAATCTCATCCCCTCTACTTACTTACTGCATGACCTTAGGCAAACTGCTCAGCCTTTCTAATCTTTTGTTCTCTCATTTATAAAGTGGCTGCGCCTACCTCCTAGGGTGTGTTGAGGATTGAGTGTGTTAATCTATTTGAAGCCCTCAGCACAGTGTCTGGCACATAGCAAGGACTCAATTAATGTAAGGCTATTATTGAAATAGTTTCCTGTTTCTTACTAATAAAACATTCTGCATGTGCAACAACACATCTTATGGATCTGGGTATATGGCAGCAAAGGCGGTCTGCAGGAGGTGAGTAAGGGAAAAGCAAAGATTGCTTAGCTATGCATAATCATTGTCATTAATACTTCTTACTGAGCATTTACTGAGTGCCTGGCACTGTGTTAGGGGCTTTATGAATATTATCTCATTTAATCGCCATGGACTATTACAAGATGAATACTATTCTCATTCTTCATACAAGGCAATCAAAGCACAAATCAAATGATTTACCTTTCATACACGGTAAATCAACATAATTACTTAACAGCGACGTTAAGTAATTTACCCAGACTAAGACATCCGGAAAATAGCCTCAGATGTGGGACCTTCTGATTCTATAACTTTTGTTATTCTGAAGCCAACTACCACAATCTTTAAGTCCTCTGAGACTGCTTAGTGCAGCTTTGGCATGAAACACAATGACTTGCCCCCAGATGTTGGGAGATTTCTGAGTCACACCACACCAGCATAGTCCTGTATAATACAATGGGTGTCCGCCACACTCTGCTTGCACACTGTCATGGGAATGGGCAGGATGGAGATCTCTGTATGCCCATCGCATTTCAGAAAGGTGGAGGAAACAGAGCAAATACATAGGCAAAGCTAAGACAAACGGTCTCCTGTCCTTTGATGTTCTCTTTCCACTGATGAGGCAGATTTACAGGGCTAAGCCTCAAAATATATTCAGTTCAGGTGACTATGACAAGCATTTATAAAAAGTGGCACATCATAGGTGTTGTGTAGGGTAGTCAGCACAGAAAGATGAATCATATTGTAATCGCACACAAGGAAAGTGCATGAAAAAAAAAACAAGCAACTATAAAACTGTATATTAAAGCAGAGAGATGAAGCACTTGAACTTTGGAAATAGACTTGAATTTGAATCCTGGTTTCAGGATTCCTCGGTATATGGATTCAGACAAATCACTTTACTTTTGCATTTGTAAAATGGTTCTACCATGTAATCCCTACCACACTGCTAGGAGAATGAAATGGTATAAAACACATAAACGATTTAGTGCTTGCACCTAAGTAGCACTCCGTAGTATTAGTTATTGTGATCGAAGACCACCTGCCTAGATCTAGTGCCAACCTCCCCACCTACTGATTTTTGTGTTCCTGAGCAAGTTACTGAACCACTCTGTATCTCAATTTTCCCAACATGTAAATTGGGATAATAATAATACCTGCCTCATAGGGTTGTTACAAAGATTAAGTAAGTTAATACTTAGAGAAGTATAATATCTGGACACAGTAAGGACTCAGTGTTAGCTGTTACTATTATTGTTGTGATAGTTTTCGATAGGGATAAGCGTAAGATGCTGAAAGAAAATAAACAGGCACAAAAACTGAGATGGGGAGGGGGTAGGAAAAGTTTCCTAGAACACAGGGTGAAAGTGAGCATATACCAGGTTGGGAGGGGTGAGTAGGGGACAGCAAGGGAAATGGCAGGATTTAGAAACAGCTTGTTTTCCATTTTCTTATGCTCAGTCTTCAGTGGAGACCTTGCCTCTCACATCTCTTGCTTTTGCTGGTTGCAGTCATGGGTCCTGCAATTGGTTTGAAGGCAAATTCCAAGCTAGGGAGGGAAGGAGTGGGGGTACAAGGAAAATGCAGTACCGCTTTTTGAAAAAGGGCTGCAACAATTTAGCGGATTATTTAACACTGTGGAATGCAGTAAGGTCAGAGACTGGCTCACCTTTCAATGTAACTACAGCCCCAATGAGCAATCTCTGAAATTGCTTGAAGTCATTTACACCAATGAATGCATATGCATTAGAGTCTGGTTAAAGATTTAGAGGATAAGCTGGTTAATAGAATTAATTTGATATATCCGGTATAATTCAGTGGAATACGTGAGTGCCCTTCAGAGCCTAAAACTGATGGGAGAGGAACAAATCCTCGTACCAGCCATTAAAGAAGGATTAGTTGGCTTCCTGAAGGAGTAAGCCCATGAATTTCATTCCTCTTTAGCTGTATGAACAATGGATGTCTTGATAAATTGCCTTGCTATAAACAATTTACTGGAAACTTGGACTGATCCATCCTTCCTTCTTTCCTTCCTTCCTTCCTTCCTTCCTTCCTTCCTTTATTCCTTCCTTCCTTCCTTCCTTCCTTCTTTCCTTCCTTCCTTCTTTCTTTCTATCTTTTTCTTTCTTTTCTTCCTTTTTCTCTTTTTTTCTTCCCTTCTTTCTTTCCTTCCTTTTCTTCCTTTCTTCCTTTCTTTCTTTCTTTCCCTTTTTGCCACATCACACGCATTCCATGGTTATACCTGATGGCTTTACCTTATTTCTGAAGCCAGGAAGGGATACATAGAAGACCAAGGTCATTATCCTTTGTGAGATGGGGTGGATAGAAGGAGTCTACCTCTATCCTTCTCTGAGTAGGTGGAGTGAGGACCCTGGAGAGAACAGTGGCTAGCTTCCTTAGATAAAAACATGTCCTGGCTCAGTACTGAGGCTGCTGGTGGTAGTTGTGAAGCCAGCCAGCCAAGAGAATCTAATATTTACTGTAGGTCACTAAGACATAGATGTCCCCATATTTTGCTGCTGAAACATGACTTTGTAGGACCAAATGTCTAGGTTTTTGAAGGTGATTCAGAACAGGAGTAAATTATATTTTGCTAGGAGAAATAACAGCTTCTTCCTCCGTCCCTGCTCACTTTGTGATGCCAAATTAGGGGGACTTTCTGGCCTAGGAATAGGAAAAAATAGTTGGGGAGGTGTTTTAAGATGATGAGAAAGGTTCTTTTTATGTCACTCTCAGTGATATAATTTTTTATATCACTTTCATGTAATTTTTTAAGTTGTCAAATTGGAACAGTGGAGAGGTTTTTCGATCTGGGAAAAAGAATTTGGGAGTAAATGCTGATTGCTCTTCTAGGCTATGTTTCTCTATGGCCAGCATGACTAACAAAATATTCTCTCACTTAGCAGGACATTCGAGGGAAATTTTAACAAAAGAAGGAAGGTAAAGGAAAAAAAAGTGTACTTTTAAATTTACATAAAAGGATCCAATGGCAAGGTTGTTTTGACCTTCAGGGATCATGCAAAGTGAGCAGTCTAGTGCCTAGCAGATAGGAACCCTGTAAAAACAAATAAGAAACCAGGTGGGGGATATACCTGATGTCTATTTTGCTCAAAATAGTATAGGTATTACATCCTATATTAATTCATCTTCCTAAATAAATTCCCATTCTAGACTATAAGCTCTTGAAAGACAGTCATTGTTTTCCTTTTTCTCTCTTTACCCCTCCCAGAGTAAATAAAAGTGAAAACCGTGGGCCAGAGAGCAAGGAAGGCCTGGGCTGATAGCCTAGTGCTGACTGGTCTTGGGCAAGTTTCCTCACCTCAATATGCCTCGGTGTCCTAACTATACAATGGGGATACTGATGCTTATGTTACACCTCAAGGAGTGGTTGTTAGGATTCAAGGAGAGTGTTTTGACAGCAACTAGCATGGAAACTTGCAACTCCTCCTTTCCATAACTGTCCATGCCCCTTCCCTCTGTTTTTCAACGAAGACCCTGCCTCACATGCAGGACGTGGTCGGTATGCGGGAACATTGCTTTGAGCAGAGGGCCGTGACTCTGACTTGGTCCATGGAAGTTTCTACACTGGTTGCAGTTGTGTAGCTGTGTTTGTGCCCTCTGTATGCAGTCACATGGCTGTTTGCAGTGTAAGTGGGTGCCGTCAAAGCCCAGGGCAGGGCTGTGGCAGGGCAACTCCTCTCACTCTGGCTATAGCAAGGCTTTTCCAGGCCACAGCAGACAAAATCCATGTTGGATCCAAACAGGTCAAGGGGGAGAGAAGTACAGAAAAATGTGAGGAAAGCAAACAGGGGGCAACAGAGGAATAAAAAGGGAGGGATGCAAATAAATGTGTTTTTGAAACACTCTTCTAATTCTTTGGGAAGAACAGACAGCAGCATTGAGCTAATGCCCCCAAAATAGATCTGAGCAAACATTTGCCAACGATCTGGAAAAGAAAAAATCTTTCCTGACGCTTCTCTTTAAGTAACAGTGGAACTTGGGACTCCGGGAAGGGAGGGTAGTGCTGAGGCCAGGCAAGGTATTGCCCACCCTTCATAAGGTTCTCTCGGGCACCACCGCCAAAGTTCAGACCTGGCTTGTGACAAGAGAACCTCTGAATGCTGCGGTTTGGATTTTGCCTGTGGCTTAATTTTCATATGTGAGGTCTTCTCATCCCCAAGAAACCAGGCCTTGCCTAATCGAAATCAGACAGAAAGGCCACACACATTTGCAAGAATGCAGGCCATCTTGCCTTTCTTGGTGATTTGCATGGGCTCTCTTCAGTGGAAGGAAAGAGGTAGAAGTGGGAGTCAGGGTGATCAGTCCTTCTCCTTTCCTTCTACCTAGACCAACAATTTACAAATTGGGTATTCCAGGGTGTGGCCATTGATATTAATATGAAAATTATTGTTAGGACAAATACGTTGGGGAAATGGGTTTAACAAAGTGAAAGAGGTCTTTTTCCTGCAGGGCACACGGATAGGCTGAACATATATTATGCTCATTCTCAGTTGGTTGTTCTGTTGGCATCATCTGATGCTCTCACTCACTGTGTCCTTGAAATACTTTCTCCAGGTAACGCCCACGTTGCCAGGCTCTCTTGGTTTCTTTCTACTTCACTGGCCTCTCTTTCTCAGTATCCTTTATAGGATTTGTCTTCCTCTTCCACACCTGGGCAGACTGGGCCTCAGCCTGAGTTCCTCCCCTACTCCAGGAACACGCACTCGTTGGGTGGTCGCCTTGGTTTACAGGCCTTCGACACTGTGCATATGCTGGTGATGCCAACACTTTTTTCCCTCTTAGTGTGACCACATCAATTATCTCCAGATTCATACTTTCAATTCTACAAGTGACATAGATACGTAAATATATGACTATATTACATACATAAATATCTAATAAACATTTCACGTGTAATATCTCACAAACCGAACTCCCTTCATAGTTTCCACATAGTTTTCCAGTTTCAGTGAATGGTACCACTGTTTTCCCAGTTACTTGGGCAAAAAATGTAAAAGGCATCCTTGATTTCTGATTCCTTAATACTGTATGTCCAATTTCACCCCACGTCTTAACTGCATTACCTTTCAACTATGTCTTGAACCTGATCATTTTACCACTAATGTGCTATTCCAAGCCATTGTCATCTTTCACATAGACTACTGTGATCGCCTTCTAACCAGTTCCCCCTGGGATGTATTAACTCTTCTCGGTCAATTAACAATACTGTGTGATTTAAAAAACAGAAATCAGATCATGTCACTCCCCTCTTCAATAACCTCCTAAGATATCTCTGTCTTACTAAAAATAAGCTATGAACTTTTCCCCATATCCTAAAAAGTCCCATATACTCCCACCTCTGCATACCTCTCCAACCTTGTCTGCTACCGCTGTACCCCTTACTCACATCTCCAGAGATGACCAGTGTTTGTGCCACTCTGAACAGACCCAGGTCTGCCTTAGGGCCTTTACACTGGCTGTACTATTGGCCAGTATTGTTCTGCCTCATGGTCTCCACTGGCTTTTTTCCATAAGTTCAGTGAATAATTGGTACTTTTTCCTCTCTGAGCCTCAGCTTTCCTTGTCTATAGGATGATCTCCAAAAAATATTCTGTACTTTTATTATATAAGGGAGCTGCTACATTGACAAGTGTGACAAGGGCCAGAATTTGCAGATTGCAAAAATGTCAGCACATGGAATAGCATTTTTTTTTAAAAAATGTTATGGATACATAATAGTTGTACATTTTTATGGGGTACATGTAATATTTCGACACAAGCAACAATGCGTAATGATCAAATTAGGGTGATGGTGATATCCATCATCAAAACCATTTATCATTTCTTTGTGTTAGGAACATTCCAATTCCATGCCTCTAGGTATTTTGAAATATACAATAAATTATTGTTAACTGTAGTTGCCCTATTGTGCTACTGAACACAAGATCTTATTCCCTCTATCTAACTGTATTGTTTTAACCATTAGCCAACTCCTCTTTATCCCCTTCTCCCCAGTTCCCTTCCCAGCCTCTGGTAACCATCATTCTATTCTCTATTTCCATGAGGTCAATTTTTTTTAGCTCCCATATATGAGTGAAAACATGTGATATTTGTCTTTCTGTGCCTGGTTTATTTCACTTAACACAATGTCCTTCAGTTCCATCCATGTTGTTGTAAATGGCAGAATTTTATTCGTTTTTATGACTGAAAAATATTTCCTTGTTTGTATGTACTGCATTTCTTTATCCATTCATTCATTGATGGGCACTTAGGCTGATTCCATATCTTGGCTATTGTGACTAGTGCTGCAATAAACCTGGGAGGGCAAATATCTCTTTCATAAACTGATTTCCTTTCTTTTGGATATATACCCAGTAGTAGGATTGCCATGTAATATCATAGTTCAATTTTTAGTATTTTGAGGAATCTCCAGACTGTTTTCCATAGTGTATGTACTAATTTATATTCCCACCAACATTGTGCAAGCATGGAGCAGCATTTTAATCCCAGACAATAGGATTAATTCATATTATCAATAACCAGATCAAACTTAAAGACATATTAGAAATTTAGTACTATAATTCACCAGGCCTTTTTCATTTTAGTATGGACTATCTTAGCCATTCCAAAGTGAAGACATAATGTATTGTAAATCTGGCTCTATTCCCATATTCACTGTGAAAATATTTCATTCCTTGGTTAGATGTCTGAACTAAAGTTGAATCATTTATTTGAGCAAGACAGTATTTCAGGGGCTTTTCCAGGAAGTTCATGAGTAAACATATTTTCTTCTCATGATAACCTTCTGATGTGAGTATGATTATCCTAATTTTATAGATGAAGAAACTGAGGCTTGGTGGACGAAACTGACTTCCCTAAGGACACAGAGCTAACAAGTTCTATAGCTGATCTTTGAACTCAGATTTTTTTTTTTTACTAACTCACATTGCTTGTTCATGAAACATTGTGTTCAGTTCAGTTATGAACTTTTAAGTGTTTTGGGGGAGAAGTTTCCATTAATAGTAAGAACATTTGATTATGTGTGTTATGGTTAAAGACCATGGGTCATTAATATAAAGAGGAAAGTTTTAGATTGTATTGGTGTTTGGTCTTTAAATCTCAGAGTATTTTTATAAGGAAGAATATATAACATTATGGATGCATTTAACAGATTAAACTGAAGGCAATGAGAGCCTTTCTCAAGGAAACAGATTTTCATTGAGAACTATCTTACATTAGGATGGTTTTCTTCATGAGGCAGTGGTTTCCCCATCCCTAGAGGGACATCAACAGAGACTAGACAATCTCTGGTAAGGATGTTATAGACTAGAGAACCTTCCTGAATCACATATGTTAGACCAGACAGTCCCACACAAGCTCGACTAGTCCCACACAAGTGCGTTAGGGTTCTTTCAACCTTAAGACATGGTTGTTTAGTCAATTCAGTCAATACAAATTATTCTGAGTTTTAGCTTGGTTTCTCCCAAGGCAGAGTCAGATAAGGACAGGGTGTCAGGAAGTTTAGTTGGGAGGTGATCCTGGAAGTAGGAGTGAGAATGGGGCAGGAGAGACAGGGAATGAGGACAAGCCAATCAACTGTGGGCTGTTGAGCTGATGACTATTATGCTCCTGCTGACAGCTGAGTGGGACCATATAAACTGAGGCTCTACCCAGGCTTTCCCTTACTCATCAACTTCTACCCAACTGGTAAAGGCTGTGCCTGCATCAGAGCTGAGCAGGCTTTTAAAGTTCCAGAGAAGACCATGAAGAAGATGTGTGGAGGGATACTGTATTGCGGTGTACCCCTGAAGGTGCATTTTGAATTGTCCATCACAGCTACTCCAAGGTAGGAGAAAGGCTGAGAATATGCAGTGTGGGGCACCAAAAGCATTTGCTGTACCTAGTCTTTGGTTTGATTTGTTTTCTAGACTGAGGTCTGAAGCAATGAGCAGGAGCCCCATGACAAATGCTTGGTTCATTCTGGTCTTCTTCTGAGTACAGGATTAGCTATGGTTCCTATGTTAGGCAGAATAATGCCCCCTACCCCAAACACGGCCCCCTCCTAATTCCTGGAACTTATGAATATGTTAGATTATATGCCAATAAGGAATTGATGTTGCAGATGGAATTGAGTTTATCGATCAGCAAGCCTTGAGATGGGAATATTATCCTGCATTATCTGGGCAGGTCTAATGTAATCACAAGTGTCATTATAACTGGAAGATAGAGGCAGAGGAAGAGAATCAGAGAGATGGAAGCATGAAAAGGACATTGCTGGCTTTGAAGATGGAGGATGGGGCCAAATGCCAAGGAATGCAGGAAACTTCTAGAATCTGGAAAAGGCAGGGAAATAGATTATTCTCCCTTAGAGCCTCCTGAAGGAATGCAGCCCTCAAAGCCCCTCAATTTTAGCCACTGAGACCTATTTCAAACCCTGACCTCTAGAACTATAAGATAATAAATGTGTATTGTTTAAGCCACCAAGTTTGTGGTAATTTGTTACAGCAGCAATAGAAAATTAATGCAGTGCCCTATTCCACAGTACTATAAGGCAATCCGTGGAGTGTAATCCAAAGAGGATTACTACATTAGTCAACCTTTGGCAAGACGAACAACCTTCAAGTCTGTGGCTTACAATGATAAAAATATATTTCAGGCTCACGGCTTGCTGAAATTCAGTTGTAGTATATACATGAATCTGTATATACTATCAGCACATGGCTGGGCTCAGCTGGGCTTGGCTGGGCTATATTGGGCTCTAGGCTTAGGGATGGGCTGAGGTTGGCTCTAAACGTTTTCGTTCTAGGACTCAGGTGGAAGAAGCAACAGCTCCCTAGGACATACTGTTCTCCTGGCAGAGGGAAGAAGCTCCAAAAGGCTAACATAAATTTTCCATGTCTGTTAAGGAAAATTGGTTGAAGCAGACAGACAGTTACTTCTGCCCATATTCTATTGGCCACGTAAGTCATAAGATTCTGCCCAAGTCACTGAAACCAGGAAAATCACTCTTACCCAACAAAAGAAGAATGGCAAGATCGTGGAGGGAAGAGAGCATTGTAGATGAATAATACAATCTACTTCAGTCACCACGGGCTGTCAGTGCCTGAGAAGTTGTGAGCTCACCCGTCTACCGCACAGACAGGTCTTGTCCTGTTCTGGCCAAAATGACTGGGTCTTCCAATGAATGGTCCAAATCCACAGAGATCTGTGAGGCTGAAATGTGTCTGAACAGATTCTTAGAATCCTAGCTCTGAGAATCACACAAGGAAGTATAATCCAATTACCACTTTTTTAATAGAGAAAAATGAGGCCTGGAGAAGGGTTTTCCAAAAACCAGACAGTAAGTAGCAGAGCTGATAATAGAGCAAAGATCTCCAAATTCTCAGTTTGGGGCTCAACCCACAGTTTTCTTAATTCTAAAATCCTGCTCCTGAGTACCCCACCAGTTTTGTTACTGCTCCAGGTCCTTTGGGATCTATATACTAACAGTGCTACTGAATTGAAAAATGTGAGGTTGACTACACCAGCATCAACACACAAAGTCTTCATTTTTCTCCTCTGAAGCTTAGGTTTGAACAAACCTTTATTTTGGCTGGGTCTAGGGAAACCCCATTCTGCCTCTGCCTGAGGTTCTGCTTGGGTGTTGCAGAGCAGTGATTCAGAAGAAAAGCACCTTCCAAACCCACACGGGTTTTTTGTTCTTCTTTTTTTCCCCTACACCAGTCTCTTTTGGACCAATCTGAGATGCCCAGATGGGGAGTGCTAGAGACATAGACACAGAAGCTCTCTTTCTGGCCACAGGTCAGGAAGGGCATCTTCAGGGGCTTTCTCAGAGTTTCTCTCCCCGGAAAGTTTCAATCTTCCAGAGAAAAAAGGCTAGATTTGTTTTATGTGCTTGAAAAGCTCTTTTGTTATCCTTTTGTTTCTCCTAACCATGGTAACACCCTAGGTCAGTTGTCATCTGCTCTAGGGAGATGTCCCTGATTTTCCTGAGCAGAGCAGAGCAGAGCAATGAGTGAGCTCATAACCTCATAGGCACGGACACCCCTGGGTGACTGAAGTAGATCGTGCAGCTCTATTCTGTCACTTGTCATATTGTATTATGCTTTAATTTTTTTTTTTGTATGGCTACTTTTATCAACAAATTATGTTCTCTTCCATTGCTGGGACTTTATTTTATTTACCATTATGTCCTGAGAATTGAGTACAATGTCTACCATATAGAGCGCATTTAGGAAATACTTATTTGATTAATGGTGGAAGTTAGTTTATCACTTCTCTTATTTTAGCTAACAGCTTATGATAACGTCACTTAATAAAATATACACAATAGTAATTTATTAAATATCCATGAATGAATGTATAAATATTATACATGAAGATGATGTGACAATTACTGAGTATCTTCTACGGACCAATCTCTGCTCTACACATATCATCTCAATACACAGAAGCAGGCACAGATTCACACACATGCATATTCACGTGATGAATGCTAAAAACTTTTTAAAAATCAAAAAAAAATGCAGGTAAGGAAATGCTGTGATGTGAATTTGTGTCACCCCAGAATTCATATGTTGAAAGTAATCACTGACGTGACAGTATTTAGAAGTGAGATCTTCGGAAAATGATGGGCTTATGAGGGCTCTGTCCTCATAAATGAGATTAGTGCCCTCATAAAAGAGACTCAAGAGGTCTTGTTTACTGCTTCCAACATATGATGACACGTAGCAGGCGTCATCTGTAAGGAATGGGCCTTCACCAGATATCAAATCAGCTGGTGCCTTGATCTTGGACTTCCTAGCCTCCTCCAGAACTGTGAACAATAAATTCATACTGTTTATAAATTTCCCATTCTAAGATGTTTTTATAGCAGCCCAAATGGACTAAGACAGAAAATTTAAATTGCTTTTAGATTACTCATTATATTACAATTCAAAGACAATGTTTTTCATGTTGTGTTGAAAATTATTCCAGAATTTTTTAATTGCATGCATTTTTTCTTTAAGGATGTGATCATATTCTTGTTGAGTTTTATTTTTAAATTTGAATTAGTGATAGCTATTTGTTGGTTGTCTTATAAGTACGCTGATGACAGTTGTGTTTTTCCTTAGCTAAAAGTTAAAATCGATATAGTCATAACATCTATCACTCTTTTAACAAATGATTCCTACCATTAATGTTATACAGAAAAATGTCTTGAAATGCCAAGATTATAAAAAATATTGATCTCTATTTTCTTGTACTGTAATTCATTTTAATGTTTTTTTCTCCCCTTCCTTTTTTTCCTTCCTCTCTCCCTCCTTCCCTCCCTCCTTCCTCTTTTTCTCTTTCCTTCTTTTATTCAGTCAAATCTTAAATCCAAGTGAAATTTTGTTTTATTTTATGAAATAAGGCAAGGATCTAACCTTATTTTGTTTTTTCTAATAGGTAATTGAATAGTTTTAAATAATTTATACAATTCTCTAGTAGGTTGTGGTGGTTTGAATTTTCTAAGTTAACAATCATATGATGTGTTAAAAATATTTTTCTATCCTCTTGATTAATAGTTACATGTTATGTATGTTATACATAGTCTTTTTCTTACAACAACAGCTATAACAATGTTCTTAGTGGTGATAATGGAATCTTTATCTCTTCTGACATTTTAAGAAAAATGATTCAATTAAAGTTACAGTATTCATTGTGATAATGATTGTTAGTGTAAGTTAGGTAACCTTAATAATGTTTGATAAATGTTCATATTTTCCTATTCTACTAAGTTTTTCTTTTAAATTAAGCAACAGATAAGCATGAAAGAGCAAAAAAAGTTAAGAGAAATATAGA
This sequence comes from Propithecus coquereli, assembly GCF_000956105.1. Lineage (NCBI taxonomy): Eukaryota > Metazoa > Chordata > Mammalia > Primates > Indriidae > Propithecus > Propithecus coquereli. Next base: position 7,943,481 of record NW_012155173.1, read on the forward strand.
AACAGAAATTGTGGCAGTTATATAGTTTAAACACATATTTTAAAAAGCCAAAGTACTATCAGGTTGAATTTTAAAAAGAGAAAATTATATTAATATGCTGTCTATAAGAGTTGTTCCCAAATAAAAAGGGAACACAAAAAAATGAAATATGAATTTTGGACAAAAGCATTTGTTTACAATTCAAAAAGCAAATCAGCAAATGAATAAGAAAAAGGACAAATAAACCACTTATTGTCTCTTTTATTATTATTAAATGATCTACTCACCACCTATTAGTTATTCTTTAAGTTCCTAGGTCTGGCATTTAAGAATTTTCCCAAAACATAACTACTCATTGCTTCTTAAACACAATGTGAGACTCTTTTCTCATTTCTTTCATTTAGAATGTTTTTCCAATTCCCTTGGTTCTCTTCGTTCGTGACATGCAAACTTGTGTTTCTCCTCCAGGGGGCTTTTGCAGTCACTTTTCCCTTTGGTCATTATCCTTTCCTTTGAAATTCTTTATTTCTTCCTACCTGAGTGGTTCTGGAGGAGCTCAGAAAATGTCACTTGTCCCTCCATGTCCCTGTCTTAGGCGGTTCTGCTCAATGTCATTTCTCTCCGGGATTACTCCAGCAGCTCCTAAATTGTCTCCTTGTCTTCAGGATTTTAATTCATTTTCCCTTCTGCAGTCTACCTGACTCGTAGGTAATGAATACAAGAGTATACACCACTCTTGCTTCTAGCCATTCTTTGTCTCTATTTGTCCTTAGGATTAAGTTAAAGTTTCCTACTGTGTCATTTAAGGCTCTTTTTAAGTTAGGCCCCACTTGTTTTCCAAATCTCATATCACTACCTCAGGCATGAAAATTCCTTTCAGTTCCCCAAATTTGCCAGGTCATCTCTCACCTTTGGATCACTTTTACATCTTTTCCCTCTGGCTGAGACGTTCCTCTCCTCACTCTTCATCTAACCCCTTCTTCTGGTTTCATCCTGAATGTTACTTCTCTACCTCCTGGAATGGTTAGGTGACCCTGCTGTGTACTCTCATGGTGCTGTGATCATCCCCTCTTCAGAGAACTATAGAAAAATGGTTAGTTGCCTTTTCAAAGGTACATTCTCATAGACACATAGAAGGGACTGAATACAATGTTCTTAACTTATATTTTCTAGTATCTAACATAGTCCTTGGCATAGTGAACTTAATTCAATAAATATTTGTTCAATAAAATAAAATTAATTCAATAAAATACAGAATAATAAAGCAGAGCCCAGTGTTCATCTCAATCAACCTCTTTTCTTAATAATATAGGCAGGGACAAATTAATGAACATTTATTTGGAAGACATCTTTTCAGAGCTGAAGCTTCCAAATGATTTGTGTGTGCCCGGTAGTCAATCAATGAGTTCTATTTTATTGGTCTAAAAATAAACAGGGAGTATTACATTGCCAGAAATGATCTCAGCTCACCTCCAGGAGGTTAAGTCTTCATTGGAGGCATTTTTGTTGCTCAGCTGCAGAATGGAGGTCCCCTCCAGCAATTTCCAATTAGCTAAAGGGGTTTAGGGATGATTTTGGCAACCTGACCCAGCTTGGGGACGAGTTTGTTTCATTCCTTACTGTGCACATCTTGCCATTACTGAAGCTGTGAGTCAGGCTGATGGCAGCCAAGCAAGTAGCTGAACCAGCATGTCCAAGGAGATCGGAAGTGTCCTTGGTTAAAGTCTTAGATGCTACCCACTAGGGGCAGATGTCCTAGCAGTGATGTCACTTTCTTCCTATTCGGGTCATAGCTATACAACAGGCTTTGTGCAAGGAAGATGTCAAATTGAAATTATGAGTGCCCTGAGAGTGCTTGTTTAGGGAATTGTTATCTATGTATACATGTATATATTCATGTTTATTTAGTTACTAGAGACCCAAGAGATAGTAATTCTAGCTCTTGCTCCGTCATGATTCAATGTATGACCTTGGGCAACCTAGAATCTCTTGTTTGGACCTCTGTTGTCCCATCTACACCACCACTGTGTTGGAAAGATAATCTATCAGACCTTTTTAGCAACTTGTTCTCTTAATTATCATGGAATATGGCAACATTTATTTCATTGTGTTTAAGGCACCATGAATCCTTTGAAAGCATGGCCAGCAACTCAATGGTTCTGTTTAGTCTTTTATTACTACTGCCTCAAACAGGTCTGCATTCATCAAAATTCAAAACTCTTGCCAATCTGTAGTGGAATTTAGAAGGGAAGCTGGGTTGCCTTCTGCTGGTTGACTATGGCCAGGTTTAAGCAGCATGGGACTAGAATTGGGAACCAGAATCCAATGGGCAAAGTGGAGTTTTTCTAAGATGGCTAAGATGTGTAACTGAATTCCAGAACCTAATTTGGAATCCAATTTTTGGTCACTTTTTAGACCTTCTGAAAGTGAATTATCAAGAAAGTTATGATGTCGCCTGACCTCTTTGAAATAAACTTTCCTGAGCTTTACAATGTAATAGCTGATGACCTTAGGAAAGTCATTTCCAATCTCTAAACCTGGAAAGTGTGGCTTTTGGATCAGAAAGCCTCTAAGATCCTTTTAGATAAACACTAACATTCATGGGAACTTTACAGGTCACAAAAGCATAATCATGATGATTTTTTTTTTTCTATTTGGACGCATTACAATATCTTCATCCTCCTTTCTTGCTACTTTGCCTGAGATATCACTATTGTTCTGAATGTTGAAGGGGACAGAAAAGAATAGAACAAAGGCACAGAAGCTAACGTTAATTGAAGCTTTCTGTGAACCAAGCCAAGTGCACCGAGCTTCCAATACTTTATCTTCTCTAACCCTCACGACAGCATTGCAGTGTAGGAATTTTAATGATGAGGAAAAGTAGAATTCAAATTACATTTAGGAAGGTTATATTGAATAGATTTATCTTTGGAAAAAATAATTATTCAAAGGCTTTAGATGAAAGTAACATTTTAGTCTCTTGAATTTGTTTTAAACTTTTTAATTTATTTTGGGGTGTTTAGTTTTAAAATGAAAACATTCAGTATATTTTACTAGCATTAATTTGGGAAATTGGGGGCATTAAGTATATAGATCTTATTCTAATTTTTTTTTTAGCTGTCCTTCTTAATTTCTAAGGGTTGTTAAATGAATCAAGTGTAATACAAAAAAAGAAATAAACAAAATACTTTTGTTTCAGCAAGTGCTTTAGACATTGGTATAAAAGAGTTTGAACTTGAAAGAGGAAATATCATGGGGATTTTAATCACTCCTTTGGCTATATTTTTACCTTGCTCCGGCAATGCCTTTCCAGTTGGTCCCTACTCATGAAACCTACGGAGTTTCGCCTTTGCCGCCTGGGAGACCTAGGTATGGGTTGTGCTGGAACTCCCTCTGGCTATATGACCCTGGTCTTCATATGAGCATTGAACTTCATAATGTTACCATGCGAACAAACAGGCTCTTAGGATTCAACAATGAAATGCACTGTACTTTTATCAATACCAGGTTAGGCCTTCCCCCTTATAATTGTGCTTTATAAAGGAGAGGCCTTTTACTTGACAACCCATAATGACTATATTTTGAATAAAAAATTGTGTTTGGAAAGAGTGCAATGAGCACCACCTGAAGGATGGACATATTTGAAACTTGGACTTAGGGGGGGAGGGGGGGCAAGGGCAGCATACGTAACCTAAACATCTGTACCCCCATAATATGCTGAAATAAAAAAAAAATTGTGTTTGGGGAAAGCACATTATCCTAAATCCTCAATCAGTTCAAGGACTGGATACTTACAGAAGTTATCTAATAGAAGCAAGTTTTTTCAAAGGCAATTTAATGTAATACATATTTATTAACAGTAACAGCCCCATTCCTGGTGTGCCATCGGGAAAAGCAGGTGGAGGAATAGAGTGACAGGGAAGATGTCCTCACAATGGCAAGATTTACAATAAATGAGTGCTTTAAATAGCACTTTAGCCGGGTGTGGTGATGCGCTTCTGTAGTCCCAGCTACTCGAGAGGCTGTTACTGGAGGATTACTTGAGCCTAGGCGTTTAAGTCTAGCCCGGGCAACTTACCAAGACACAGTCTCTACAAAAAAAAAAAATAAACAGTAATACACTAAGTGTTACCGTTGTGAACATCTTGAATGATCTATAGGAAGGAAAATAATATTTTCATAATCATACATGTATAAGTGTTTTTTGGCTTAGGGGAAAAATCCCAGCGAACAGTGCTATATATACTTAAAAACAAATTTCTGTTATCTCAGATAGCTTAGATGAAAGAAATTTAGAAAGGTGATCTATTGATGACCAAGCAGTATTGTAAATATGTGTAAAGATCTAAATAAAATTTCTTTATGCAGTCAAGGAGTGGGAATAAAGCATATTTCCAAATGTTTTATTTTATAAAATATATCATTTTAAATATATAACTAAATGAATAAACTAAGTAGATATTTAACTATTTATATCACTAAAATTAATTTTTTCAAGTTGGTTAAAGTTGTTTTAATTTTCTTATTGAAAATAGAACTGCGCTGTACCTGGAGTTTCTTTATATGTGGACACTATATGATGAAAAGTGCTTCGCCCATCTCAAGGTGATGGAAGTTCTCATGGAAGTATCAGTAGTATTGATGGTTGGAAGATTAACTCGTATATGATAAAATCTCTGACACTCCTAATTAGTTTTTATTTTTTTTGAGACAGAGTCTCACTGCGCTGCCCAGGCTAGAGTGCCGTGGTGTTAGCCTAGCTCACAGCAACCTCAAACTCCTGGGCTCAAGTGATCCTCCTACCTCAGCCTCCTGAGTAGCTGGGACTACAGGCATGTGCCACCATGCCCGGCTAATTTTTTCTACATATTTTTAGTTGTCTGATTAATTTCTTTCTATTTTTAGCAGAGATGGGATCTCGCTCTTGCTCAGGCTGGTTTCGAACTCCTGAACTCAAATAATCTGCCCGCCTCGCCTCCCAGAGTGCTAGGATTATAGGCGTGAGCCACCGCGCCCGGCCCTAATTAGGTTTTTGATGACAAATAAAATACTGATTAGTGGTCCTTTTTATGTCTCAGTTCTCCTCATCCATTTACCCATTCATTCATGCCACCACCAAACATATATTAAATACATAAATATGCAAAGCAACTTGCTAGGTTCTAGTGGTTCAGAGACGAAGATCATAGGGCCCTACTCATGAGGATTTCATATTTTAGTGAATTTATATCAATATCTATATCAGAGTTTCTCATCCTAGGCACAGTTGACAATTTAGGTTGGAAACTTCTTTGTTGTGAGGCACTGTCCCAGTCCCAGCCTCTGCCTGCTAGATGCCAGTAACACCCCTTCTAGGTTGTGGCAACCAAAGAATGTCTCCAGACATTGCCAACTGTTCCTGCGGGAACAATCCCCACTGATCTGTATAGGTATCCATAGCAATATCTTGTTTCCCTATCAAGAAGAAGCTCTTAAAATTTCTTTATATTATCTCTCTCATGCCTACACAGTGCTATGTGCAGAGTACCACTATATCCTCACTAACCACTATATTCTTATAAAACTGTCTAAAATGATGGTCAGTTTTTTAGAACCTGAAATAGTAAACTGCAAGGCCGAATGTGTATCTTAGTTTTTTGTTCTTTTTGTTTTTGCTCTGAACACGTTCCCTTGTGGGTCCAGGCATTCGGTTACAGTGAGTAGAGTCATGCATTCGAAAAAAAGAAAGAGAAAGAGAAAAAGCATGAAAAGAGCCTTCAGATTCAGTCATCTGTGTTAGACTTTCAAACGGAAGACATTATATAAACACTCTGAAGCCTTCCTAATTTTGACTTATACAGATCTATTGGTATAAATCTGTAATGCTTTGAATCACACAAAGTTTAAAAATAAATGAAGATTATCTTTTAAAGAAGATATGTGAACTCAAACTATAGTTGCCAAGTAGGTGTCTCTGGGTACATATATATCTTAGTCAATAAAAACGAGTGATTTGTAATAAGTTTATCAGCGGTTGGTATGTAAAGTGCTTGAGAGTGGCTTGTTCTCTTACCGTGTTTAAACATTCTTTCCAATGATATAAAAGTTATTTATTTGCTAAGCAAATCCTGTCTCTCAAAAGAATGCAGTGGTAAACTTCATTCATTCACACATTTTCATTGACTATTTTATGTACAATTTTTTTTAATTTAAAAAATAAAACAAATTTGTAAAATTCTCTTTAAAATGTTTTAGAAGTATAAAAACAGCTTAAAATGCAATACTATTGTTTGATTTTAAAAATATTTGATTTCTCACCAATTTTAGACTTTTCTCCAGGAAGAACTTTACTGAGGTCGGGGCAGGGGGTGGGTAGGGAAAAGACTGCAAATGTGGGAAAATCTCCACCAGATGTTTGACTTCTGTTAAACTTTTCTCCACCAGTCGTTTGGCAAGATCCTCAAAAGACAGATATTGATCTCTTTCTTACGCCCTACACCCTATGTTCTAATATTTCCAAATACTAACACACCATCATAACTTAATTTCTACTATCAGGATAACATCAGTGAGATCCACGTTCCCTCCTTGCCTGCACGCCATCATGTAGTGCCCTCTTTCTCCCGTGAACCCTTCTGCTTCCTAGTTCTCTCTCCTTTGTCCCCAAGGATCACATCTCTGCCATACATCCACAGAGTATGTCGCTTCAGTTGCTGATTTACTCCCAGGCTGCAGGAAAATTACTTCTAAAGAGTAGGAGTACAGTTTATCCTGTGCTGCACTGTAGAAGAAACAGATTATAAAGTTGGGCAGGCCTGGTTTTAAACCCAAGTTCTGGCATTTTCTAACTATATGACCTTGAACAGGCACTTCATCTCTCTAACCCTCAGTTTGCTCAGCACTTTGGGGGAAGTTAAATGAGAAATATATAGAAACTGCTTATCTCGGTGCCTACTACCTAGTAGGGGCTCAGTAAGTGGCAGGTGACCAGCATTGTCATCATCATTTTTGTTGTGGGGTGTGGTCTGTGATGTGCTGAGTCCCCCCAGAATTGGACTCCTTTGCCTTCCCAGGGTCATAAAAGTGGATGGAAATTTTCTTTTACTCACTTAACAAAAATTTACTGACCACGTCCTGTTCCCTAGTCTCTAGTCATAAGCAATGTACATAAAATGAACATGACTCCTCTGCCCCCAACTTATAATCAATTAAAGCATTCGTTATAGAAAGTAACATATGGTTATACACGGAAAATGGTCTACCAAATGGGAGGGGCTGGCCAGGTTATTATAAGAAAAGATATTTTGTGAGTTGTGTGTGTGTGTGTGTGTGTGTGTGTGTGTGTTTTCGGGTGAGTATTCACTGATTTGAACTGAGGGAGTGGGTTAAGAGAAGACTTCATTGAGATAGTAACCCAAAGTGAAGACCTAAAGCATGAAAGTCCCAGTTAGGATGAATCAGGTTTGAGCAAGGAGGTGGACATTACAGATTGAAGGGACTATAAATGTGAAGGCTCAGAGACAGGGTCACGGCATATTCAAGAAAATGGAAAGACAGTGTAGCTGAATCCAGTGAATGAGGAAGGAAGCCATGTGTCTTTACGGAGAGATGAGAGTGGTGGATGGAAAGCAGAACACACAGGGCTTTGTAGGCCATCCATGGAAGGATCTTGGCTTCTATCCACGAAGCAGTGGGCAACTGTTTGTTTAGGCAAGGAACTAACAAAAATCAACTCATATTTTTAAACACCAAACTGGCTATGAAAAATGTATTGAAAGTGAGCAAATATGGTGGTGGGAAAACCATTATGAGCTTACTGTAGTAGGCCAGGAGAGAGGTGACAGTGGCTTGGATGAAGGTGGTAACAGAGGAGTGGCCTTTGTCAGTATACCCTTTGGTAGTGCTGAGTTAAGGTGACCAAATCATAAGCATATGTACCCAGTCTAGCATTGGGGCTGGGGAATCACCAGAGAATACTGGAGTCAGCCTGAAAGAGGTGATAATATGTGCTTCACAATCAATTACATCATCCCACTCATTCGTTCCACCATATGCATTCATGCAGTCATTCCTTCTTTTCCTTGCCAAATATTTACAATTATAAGGATCTATGAGAATTGCTGGACAATGATACGTGTTGAGCAAGTGGCTGACTTCTAGAGAAAATAAATCAAGCATTCTCCCAATTCTCCTCTTTCAAACTAGCAGGACAGGCTCAGCAGACACATCACAGTAAGGGGCCCATTTGCCAATCTGCCTGTTCTGATGCACTGGGAACTTCTACACTCCCAGAGCCAGAAATGTCTGCGGTTTCTGCTCTATCTCTGGATAATCTAATTACCCAGGGGATAGAAAACTATATGCCTGCCTGATTTAAAAAAAAAAAAAAAAATTCCCCCTTTTGGTTTCAGCTACTACCAGCTTCTCTGACTTGTACTGAAATCACGTCCCATTTCTTTCAGCAACGTCGTTACAGATTTATTATCAAGACTGATGATGACATCATCGGGAGAGGGACCAGGGCTGTGGTCCTTCAGCTCCTCTTTCCACATTACATAGACAGCTTCTTCTCTCCCCTTTCAGGTCATTAATTTTTTAAAAGAGGGCTTGCTTTAAATATCCAGAGTGGTGCTTTCAGCTGTGACACAGAGAAGGTTTCCCCTTTCATAACCCGCAACACATGCCTGCTTCTGATTGAAGGCTGCTTGCCCAAGTGGGCATTTGAGATCCCTCAAAGTGTCTCCTGAGAAGTCCTTGGTCAAAGTCATGCTAAAGGCGCTTGTTAACTTTGTTTCCAAACTGTAAACAAACTGGAGATGGAGCAGGAGACCAGGCCGGGAGTTGTAGAGAAGGGGCTACAAGTCCGGAGATGAGAACAGCTTCTTTACAGATTTATGGTAGGGTGTTAATAATTCCTTTATGGCGCAGCATCCTTCTGTGTCAAATATGAATGGTTCCGTCTCTTCTCTCCTATTTAACAGAACGTAGGAAGGCTTGGGAGAGGTAGCAAGTTTTGTAAAAGCACTTCGAGGCTAATATATTCCACAAGTATATGTTGGGCAGCAACTATAAGTCAAATACTATGCTAAACACCAGGTATACAGCAGTGAATAAAATGGCCTATGTGCCATATAATGTAGTCGGGGAGACAGATGATCTACAAGTAGGCAAGCAAATAATTATATGGTTACAAAATGAAATGCATTGAAAGGATTGGAATATCATTATGTTGGGAAATGGGGAGCCTGTATAGAATGGCCCAGGAAGACCTCTCTGAGCAGTTGACATTTAAATTAAAGTTTGGAAGCTGAGGAAGAGCCAGTCATGCAGAAGATGTGTGTGTGTGTGTGTGTGTGTGTGTGTGTGTATGTGTGTGTGTGTGCAAGTGCACACACCAGGGGAAAAGACTGGTATTTCGAGCAGAAGAACCAATTTTCATGAAGAATAGTAAATGAAAAAGAGTTTTGTGTGCCTGAGGAACCAAATAGAGAATGATGTGGCTGAAGGCTAATGAAGAAGGGGCTGAAAAGCATTACCCACATATAAGAAATGATAGTTCTACATTTTGCAAGCAATTGAATGAAATGCTTAAGTTAAAATTCATCTAAATAATAGATTAAATTTTCCAATCAAATTACTGAACACTAAGGACATGTTGCCAGGTGTTGCAAAAATGAATGAGTCCTAGTGCCTCATCCTCAGACAGCTTATAGTATGCTAAAAGACAAACAGACACAAGGAGAAGCCATAAATTACTAGAAATACTAGAAATAAATAAATAAATGCTAAAAGAAAGGTAGATATAAACTGTTATGGAGGGCAAAAAGGAAGGCAAGATCACAACTTTTTGGAGTGAGTTTGCTTATGAAGGAAAGCTTCCTACAGGAGGTGGCATTTAAACTTGTCCTTAAAGATGGGTCAGATTTCCATGTCATCATCTGCTTCTTAATTATTTTTTGAAGTATTATATCTTATGCAATCAGCTGTAATGTAAGAATAATTAAATGATGTGAGCTCAGGGCCACTTTCCTACTCTTGTTTCTGTCCTCCTTTCCTGTGACAAACCAAAATACAGATTGCAGAAGAATAAGAGGGGAAAACAAGGAAATCCCTGAGCCTGACTCTGTGCTATTTGCACATGTGATCCCTTTTGCCAGGAAGGACATGCCTCACCCCGCTGTGGTTCTTGCGCATTCTTCAAATTAATAAAAGTGCCTGCTTCATTCATTTATTTATGTGCTTATTAAAAACATATCAACCATGGAACTAAAACTCAACGGAAATCAACTAGGTGGGAGTGGGGAGGAGGGGACGGGTAAATTCACACCTAATGTATACAATGCACACTATCTAGGTGATGGGCACACTTATAACTTTGACTAAAACTGTACAAAAGCAAATTCTGTAACCAAAACATGTGTGCTCCGGTAATATTCTGAAATCTAAAAAAAAAAAAAAAAACTACCACCTACGTATGCTTCCAGGCATGTACTAAGCATTGGGGATGCAGAAGTGAATTAGGATGAATTAGGATGTCTGTCACCGAGTCTGAAGTATCACAGACACTCAGTAAATACTTGTGACGTGAATAGAAGGCACGGGCTAAAGGATGTTTTAGGCAGAGGAAATGACATACACGAAGTCATATAGGACGGACCATGTTACAAGAAATGAAAATAATCATACTTGTCTGGAAGAAAGAACACAAAGGGAAGGCCTGAGGAAAATAAACCTGGAGTAATAGATGGGGACTGGATCATGGTAGCCTTGAGTAACAAGCTGAGGATTTTAAACATTGACTTTAAGACTACGGAGCATCTGTGGAAGGGTTTTAAACATCTTAAAACAACAATAACAACGACAGACAAACTTAATGAAACAATAAGCAACAACAACCAAAAAAGCACTGGAAGGAGCTACATGGTCTATATTTTAGCCTGTCATTGCAGTGTGCTTATACAGAGAAGAGGAAAATCTCTCTTTTCTTCTGAACACATTTTTCACATATGTATAATGTGCACAAAAGGTGGTCTGATTTTAGTTTTGAATGTAAAAATTTTATAGTTCCCAATATGCATACTAATTTAAACTTTTATTCTTATTGATTCATGGCTGATCAAATAAAAATATTTGCATCCAAGATTTTTATGTCAAATACCATTTATCTGAATACAGCTGGTGGAAAGGAAACACCAAATTAGGTGACCATATACTTCCATTTTCCTGGGACCCATTGTCTTATTGTCCTATTGTACCATCAAATTTATCATTTGTCTAAGATTTTTCAGTGTTAGTCAGGTGTTATTATTACTAGTTGCGTCTAAATTAGCTGGGTTGGTGTGGAAGACTTCTACATTGTATTCCAGACTTTACCATGGCCTTATCTGGTAGTGTGAGACACACCGTCCACTCGAGTCTTTCTTTAACTTAAAGTTAAATCTGAATGACAATCATCTATAGCCCATTTTTATTTTTAGACCTTTTCTACACTTAAAAATAACCAACACCTCCCTTTCAGAGTCAGCACATAGACGGGACTGGCTAGGAAAAGCCTAAGCTTTCCTGTTTCCTGAGACACTGGAAAAATAATTCAATAACGCTGCCCCTGCTGGCCACTTCGTGTACCACACAGTAATGCACTCGCCCCAGCCGCAGCTGGGAGATGGAGGAAAGGGGAAGGCAGTTCAGTGAGAAACAAGGAGGTGAGGTGTGCATGCAGTTGGGTAGGAAATAAAGACTGGGTAGTGCTTCCATAGAGAGTGGTCTGAAATGCCCTTGCTACGGAGGTTTTTTTTTTTTTTATCATTTATTGCTTTGCTTTGTTTGGCAATGGTTTTTAATTTTGTCATAAAGCCTCCCAGTATCAAGAAAATCGAAAAATGAAAGTGCATCTTTAATAAAATAAAAATTAAAGACTGTATTCCTGAATCCACTTCAAAAGATTTTTGAAGGTTATTTTGAGAAGACCGCTAAGATTAAGATGCTTCAACATGGGCTGTGGCAGAAGGTGTAGTTGAATGTCATTTTGCAACACCTAGACTTGTAGCATCAATTTTTGAAGAAGCTCCTATTGTTAATAGTATAAATTTATATTCTGTGCTGGATTGGAATGAAATTGAGAAGACGTATGATTTTGTAGCACCTAAATTTAGCAACATAAATAGAGATACTTATCTGACAAGTTTTTGTCTTGTAAAAAGATTTGTTGAAAAAGCCATCTGGCTAAACTGAGGGGAAAAAATACCTGTAAAAAATATTTGGGCTGAAATATTTACACATTTTAATATGAGAAAAATTGAACTGATAATTTCCCCTATTTGGCATAAGTTGCTCTGAGCTTCCCAGGTATCTTGGCATCTGTAGAGTGCATTTTCTCAATATTAAGATCTACTAAGAAAAGTTAATTGAGGGCATCAACAATTTTAAATTTCTTGACCATAATACAGAACTTTGAGAAAGATTGTAAGAAAGTTAGTGAAAATATTAAAACTCAAAATATCTTAATGAAAGCAAAAAATACTCTTCAAAAAATATCAGTGATACTAAATTAGTTACAGATATGACTATGTCATATATGATTCACTATATGACTAAAGTCATCATACCAGCTAAATATCTACTGATAAAAATTATCATTTCTTTTGTTCAGATAATATATGGAATTTTTAAAAATGTCTATAGGTAAATTTAAGCTATTTAAAAAATAATTTAATTTCTGAAAATAACTTACGTAAAGAATGATTTTACAGGGTCACCAGAGTCCTAAAATCAATTCATCAGCAATAAATAAGTATTTTAAAAATGTTGTAATTATTTAAATAGCTTTAGCGCTCCTTTTGTTCTCCAAAGTGTCCTAGTGAGCTCTGTGAATTATGTGGTTATTCCCTTTAAAGCCCCTTTGACCTTTCTTAGCTCTCTTTGACCAGGTGTAGCTTATGTCTTAAGGCCAGACTTATTTATGGTCCCTCTGCTATAACAGATGTGGATTTAATGAAAGATGCTTTTCCCCCCAGTCAATCCTAGATGCTGCCCTCCCACCCCATTCTGCAGTCATTTGTTCTTGGAGAGCGGTGGTGTCTCAGTGGATGCCAGGCACAATGGTTCTGCATAAGTAACTTGCTATGAGGGCTTCCTAACAGCAGAGATGGGGATCCTTTTCCAGATTAATTCACCTTCTTTATCTGGCCATGAAAAGCGAGGACTAATAGTTGTAGACTGCTTATTTCATCAGAAAACTGTATACCTTTCCTCCTATTTGCAAAAGAAAGGATTTAGATATTTTTTAATCTCCTTCCACATGCATTAATGACACAAGGAATCCAAAATGGGTCTATTTTTTAATTGTTTAGTGTTTAACTAATATCCTCTGCATCAGTTATCTGTCACTTTCTAAAAACTACTCTAAAACTTAGAGGTTTAGGACACTATTTCATTTGTTCACAATTCTATGAGTCAGCAATTTTTGTTGGGTGTTTCTTTTGCTGGTTTCATTTGGGTTCACTCATTATGACTGTAGTTAACTGGCAATTTGGCTAAAGCTGGGTGGTCTTGGTTGGCCTCACCGTCAGGCCTGGCAGTTGACAAACTATTAACGGAGATGCCTCTCTACCAGGTGGGCTTAAGCTCCTACACATTGTGTCAGAATTCCAACAGAGACAAGAGTGTATGCTGTGATGCATAAGCACTTTTCCAGATTCTGCTGTTGTCACTCTTGCTAATGTCTTAATGGCCAAAGCAACTCACAATTTGTCCAAGCCTGAAATCAAGGGATGGAGAAAAGAACAAAAACTCCATTTCTTAATGGGAAAAGTGGCAAAGACATGTTGAAAAGGGTGGCCATACAAGGATGGTGGAATTATTGTGACCATCTTGGCAAGCAATTTACCACACAGTTAATCCTCACATTTCCAATACCTTAAGAATCCAATAATGGCAAAATGCTGATGTAAAGCACAAACCATACTGCAGTGAGCAGTATCTACGGGTGAATTCTTTCAAGAGTCACTTGCTCCTATTTCTGTGGGGGTAATAAATAACCCATGCCAACCTCATAGTTTGTTGTGAGCTAGATTCATATTGTAGATACAGAAATGCCTTATAAATTACCAAACAGATGAGAAAGATTATCATTAATCAAAGTCTAAGCACAAACCCTACCCCTCCCAAGATATCTCTCTTGATATTCTATCCCTCACTAATTTCATGAGTCTGCAGTTGATTGGCACTTGGAGTCTAAACCACATATTTAGGCCCTTCATTTTCTGCTACTTTGTGTAATTACTCAATTACCACATTCAACAATATAGGATACATGTGCTAAGTATCATCTAAGTGTCAAGTCTAGCTAGGCATCGGGAAGACAGGAATAAAACAGGCATAATCCTCAATTTGGGGGAACGTTACTCTAGTTCCTGACCTTGGCTAGCCAAACAATCCCAAAGATGCTTTTTGGGAGTTTAAAATGAGGTGTCCAGACTGGGCCTCTGGAGACCCAGTCATGACCCTTTGGCATCTCTCTTGTCCTGAATCATGATTCCCGCCCTCTTCACAATTCTCCAGTCCTTATAGACACTATGAATGTATGAGTCAAACTTCCTTATTTACTCTGGCTACTAGTTCTTTCCAAACCACCTTGGCAGATAGGAGCAGAGGCCATGTCTTATCCAACTTTGCATCCCCAGCACTTGAGACAGGTATTATATGTTGAATAGAAGAAAAGGCAAATTGATTCAAATATCATACTGCCGCTAAATTTTCTCTTGGATTTTGTTTTTTTTCCTGGACTTTTATTACTTGTGTTCTGGCTTCTTGCTAGAGACTGCTTTCAGCCAAATATTAAGAAATAGCTTTATTAGTAACATCAGTATATCACCACAAACTTCAAGTGGGTGTTAAGTTCTGTCATGGGAAGTGTGCAATACTACCAATATGCATCAGATGGCGAGTTAGACTAAATATCTTTGACCTTTATGCTTTGTAAGTATGATATTCTATAATTCTGAGCTCCCTTTGTAGTGGCCTGATTTCTGTCTCCTGTGTGATTTAAGATAGTGTTATTAGGCAGTGTGTGTTTGGGGGTGTGTGTGTGTGTGTGTGTGTGTGTGTGTGTGTGTGAAGGGAGAGAACAGTGGCCTTCTGGTAACTCTACTAAGATCACCACCATCTTTTGTTTTTTGTTTTCTAAGACAGAGTCTTGCTCTGTCTCCTGGGGTAGAGTGCTGTGACATCAGCCTAGCTCACAGCAACCTCAAACTCCTGGGCTCAAGCAATCTTCCTGCCTCAGCCTCCTGAGTAGCTGGGACTACAGGCATGCACCACCACACTCAACTAATTTTTTATATTTTTAGTTGCTCAGTTATTTTTTTCTATTTTTAATAGAGACCGGGTCTCATTCTTGCTCAGGCTGGTCTCAAACTCCTGACCTCAAGAAATCCTCCCTCCTTGGCCTTCCAAAGTGCTAGGATTACAGGAGCGAGCCACCACGCCCAGCCAGATCACCACCATCTTTATCTTTTTGGGGAAACTTGCCCCAAGCATCATGTAACTGGAAATTTTTTAGGAAGAAGCCATGGTTCATGCTAAAGTGAGACAACCACATAAAATATTACCAAGTGTGTGTCTTGAGTTTCCTTTGCTTTGGGCACAAAACTATTTTGAAAAGTTTGCAACTAGAGACAGGCTAATAAAGCAAAATCCTGGACCCTGAGAATTCAAATGTGGGTTCTAATCTAGGGTCCACCTTGAGGCAGCTGTGTGACTTTAAGCAAGTCACTCCCTTTCTCTGGGCCCCACATTTCCCATATATTACTTGGAAAACAGGATGTCATCTTCAGGGAGGCAGTGTCCCCTCAGAATTCAGCAGCCCACATTGAGCCTTCTGGTAGGTGGATGAGGGTGACATGACTTCCATGGCTTAGGTGATCTCATGCCTTCCAAATCACCATTGATGAAATTGACCAGGATGAGGCTGTGTCAACTCTCCTCCTAATACCACTTCCAGTAACAAATTTGAAGACATCTCCAGTAACGGGTGTGAGCTCAGCTTACTGGACCTGTTTTTCTCAGAATAGCTTTACGGAGAACTGCTCTTCACAGGCAGACGCCTGCTTTTATCACACCATATATCAGTGAGTGAATGACTGTGAAATCCCTCCTTACTGTGCCAGCCAAATGGATAAACAGGAAAATACAGTCTTCTCACAGCCAAATCACCACTGGCATTTATAATGCTGAAGGGGGAAAGGGACCACATGCTTGTATATTGTTTCAAGATGCATTCATTCATCCATCAAGCATCTTCTTTCATGTTCCCTGCCTCCAAATATTGTAACTGGGGGATGAGAAAGTGTAGGGACAAAATGATGTATTAGCTGTGAACCAAAGAGTTTATAGACAAGTGGGAAGTATAAGACATGCACAAAAAAGAGTTTATTTTATCCTCCAATGAGGTCATTTTCATATTGTTTGCTATTTATTTGTTAATGTATCTGTTTGATCATCTAGAAAACTATGACTCTTTTAGGGTAGACAATAACTTGTTTATTTTCCCTGGCATCCTTGTCTGAGTTGGCTGCCTCTATGTCCCTACTAGAACATTTCTCCTATTGAGTGTTAAGTCAACCATGTCCTCTCCGTGGTCTACAAAAAACAAGAGGGTGATGACTGAGCATGTCTTGTTCAACTTTGTGTTTATTCATTTATTCAACAAATATTGATAGGACTCCTATTATGTGTAAGGTATTTTTCTAGCTAATGTCCTAGTGGTGGAATCAGATAATAAATAAATGGACAAAATATAGAGTAAGTCAGAAGACAATAGGCATTATGGAGGAATGTAAATCAAACAGAGGATAGGAAGTGTCAGGATAGGGGATGGTTGCAATTTGACCTGTGTAGTCAGAGAAGGTCTCATGGTGGAAGGGACATCTAAGCAAAAACTTGAAGTAGGTGAAAGATGTGGCAGATTGGTACTGGACAAAGATCATTATGGGCAGGAGGGGCCAGTACAAAACACAGAGGTGGGAGCATGCCATGCATGATCAAGGAGCACTAAGTAGGCCAGTGTGGCTGGATAGGTCCAAGCAAAATGAGGACCTAGATTACACAGGGCTTTGTGGACCGTTGTAAATCCCTGAGCTTTTGCTCTGATTGAAATCCCCAGAGCTTTTGCTCTGATTGAGCTCTTCGTACTCAATAAATATGTGTTGAATAAATGCTGAATAGATATTCCTGATGCAGAAATAGTAACATCAAAATTTCTGGGTCTTATATCTAGTTCACCTAGATATTCAGCATGGTCTGTTTCTGTCTTGGGTGGGTATGAGGGCTGCAGCTAGATGAAGTGCTAAGGCATTTACATGTCCAAACTTTCCATTTTGGAGCCTGGACAAAATGGGAAGACATAAAAGAGGAACCAGCCAAGTGGACTGGGTTCAGAGGATTGAGAGATGGAATCAGTGAAGGAGCCAGTGTAAGGGGCCATCTAAAAAATACCATTAGGTGTAGGATTTGGGAAAAAAATTGGAAATTGAGAATGTAGGAGGAAGAGAGGGACATCCCAGGAAAAAGGAATAATAGTACATGCAAAAGCATAAAGGATAGAGAACATGTTCAATGAACATGGGATGGTCAAGTTTTGCTGGATCAAAGGACAGGTAAAGGAGAAAAATAGGTGGACATTACATATAGACTGTGGACTGGTACCAGATCTCAAAGATCTTGAATGCCAAGCTCAAATACCAGTAGAGAAAGGGGAATCGTGGATGGTTCTGGGGCAAGTAAATAGAAAAACCAAGGAATCAACAGCAATCAACTTTGCTCAGGTAAGTGAGGGAGAAAACCAATCAAGGAGTTGTTGTGATGAAGGTTAGTCTAGGTCTTTGGTTGAAGCAGGAGGGAAACCAAGAGAAGGGTACATAGGAAATAAGGAGGAAGGCAAATCCCCATGACTTAGAAACACATTGTGTGGGACAAAGGAATTCTCTCAGCCCACATTCTCTGCAGGTTTTCATTGTAATTGTTTATTTCGATATTAATCAGCATGACTCGTTCATTTCCTCTGTCTACTTTCGTAAGGGAGATGATTTAGAATATTTTGAAAACTCCCACATTTTCAGAACTGCACATCCAAAGCGTGCTGCGACTCAAGCAGGTGCTTCTTAAGTGCTAACCTCAAGCTAGGATGATTCAGAAGTGGCTGGGGTATGAGCACTTTTCAGAAAGGCCTAGAGTAGCACAAATGTCAAGGCAGCTGAAAGGTGTTTTCCCATGCTAAATTTCCTTTGATTTGTGATTTACAGTAAAAAAGAATGAGGTGCTCCTGAGACATTTTACTCAAGACAATGCAGTGTAGCATGGTGGTTGGAAATACATGACCTGGGTCCAAATCCTAGCTGCTGTACTCACTAGTTGTGTGACTTTGGGCAAGTTCATTGACATTTCTGTGCCTCAATTAGCTGATGAATAAGAACGACCGGTAGAGTGTTGTGCACACTCAGGTAAGTCCACATACCATGACCATGATTAGCCACAATTTGGGTAGTCTGCATACAAAAACGTGCATGGTTATTGTTGACATTAAGATAGCAATGTGGTGGATAGGACACAATCACATTCATGATGTTGCAAAGGGCACTGGTGTGAGCACCTGCACCTGTAATGAACCAGGTTCCATGCTTGGCCTACCTTGCTAGGCAGGAGGACTCTCTCTAGAACATACAGCTAGCAAGTGGAACAGCTGGGAGATGAAGCCCAATTAAGCTGTTGCCTCTGCACTAACATACACCCTGAAAATCACCAGGGCCAACCTCCCTACTTCACAGAGGAAACAGAAGTTCAAGGAGATTAAATGATTTGCCCACATTCCCAGAGCCAATTAATGCAGACCTAAGACTAGTATCTGCTGTGTCTGACTTACGGGTTTTTTTCCACAACCCCCGGAGTCTCTCCAAAACAAACTCACACCTCAACCAATTCTCCATGGTCCTTTTCCCATTCACTGAAAGCCATGGCATAATTAAAGACCCACTTCTCTCTCTGCGTAGTCATTTTCCCCAAACCGGCCCATGGATTCTCATCCTTGACTTCAGGGTGAACTTTATGTCCCATCAGTGACAAAATCAAGACCAGGGAGGTAGCTTAGCTGCTCCTTAAGTTCCTACCGGACGTGATTCACCAACAATAACATCCTTCCTCCCAGCCAAATGCCACCTCTCACTTTCCACCTGAGGCCTGATTTTCCTGGGTCGGGTTTCCTGGTTAGACAAACTTGTGTGTAATGTGTGGGATGGAAGGCGGAGGGTTAAAATAGACAAACCACAAAAGGTTACTTCTAAGCTTAGTTTCCTGAAGTTCCAACCTCCTCATTCTTGCTTTTGTATTGAAAAACATGCTCTGTCCAGAAAACTCCCCAGAGGGTGGGTTGCCAGGTTGTGGGAGTAATTACCATTCCAGAATTAACATGAAGCCAGAAAACACCTTGTTGGGGGCCTGGAATATGATCTATTAAACTTAAATTAGAAGCTCAGCATCCCAAAGTTGGCAAGTGATAGTCATCTTCAACCTGCTCTGGTCAGTCCACTTTGAAATTTTTGCACTTCGTTTCAAGCTTTGCATTTAATTTTCCAAAACAAAAACATATTTATTGATTGCTTTTTAATATGAAAAGTAATTTGTGCTTATTTTAAGACATTCAAGGAGTACCGAAGTATTAAAGTAGAAACTAAAAGTCCATCGCCCATAATTCCACACCAGAAATAACCACAATTAATGGATTGAACTTACAGACTTTTCTTCTGGGTGTATATTTGACTGCATATTTTTTTCTTTAGGAAAGTAGGCCTATATTAGTATATGTAATGTCTTATAACCTATTTTTGGCTTTAAAATAGGTTTCACTTTTCCTTCTAAGTTGATATTTATAAATTTACTTTTTTACTTTTTAAGTAGATTCATTGATTGATCACTTTTTTATTTATTCACTATTTATTCATTTTTCAACAGTATTAATTGAGCACACACTATGTGCCAAGCATTTTAGTAGGGTTGCTGATGGAGTGGAGTTTTTCTTTGTGGAGAACATATATAACATAAAATTTAATATTGTAACAATTTTTAAGTTTGCAGTTTAGAAACATCAATTACATTTACATTGTTGTGCAACCATTGCCATCATCCATACTCAGAACTTTTCCGTCTTCCACAACTGAAATCGTATACCCATTGAACAATAACTCCTCATTCTCCCTTGCCCAGCCCATAGCAATTATCATTCTACTTTGTGTCACCATGAATTTGACTATTCTCTTACATAAGTGACATCACATAATATTTATCTTTTTGAGTCCGTGTTATTTCACTTAGCATAATGTCTTCATGTTTTACCCATGTTGTAGAATGTGTCAAAATTTCCTTCCTTCTTAAGGATGAATAATATTCCATTGTATTTATGTACCACATTTTGCTTATCTCTTTATCCACTGATGGACATTTGGGTTGCTTTCACTTTTTGGCTATTGGTAATAATTTTTTTTGTACATGAGTGTACAGATTATCTGTTCCAGTCTCTGCTTTCAATTCTTTGTGGTATATTCTCAGAATCATGCTGTCTACATTCTCCTTAACTCTCCTGTTTTTCTCTCTATTTTAGCCACATTATCTCATCCTGCAGATGGACTCTTTCTAGGATTTAGGGGTTGAGAGATTTCAACCATACCTGACTCCAAACATCTTCCTAGCTATAGACTCCAAAAGGAGCGGAGACCTTTCCTCTCCTCTATCAAGTACATGCAAAGCTCTGTGCCTTGCCTCTGGCCCACACTTGATCTTCAGCATGAACATCAGCAAAGCAGCATCACCTGGAATTTGTTTTAAATGCAAATTCTCAGGCCCCACCCTGTGCCTACAGAATCAGAAACATGGGGTGAGGCCCAGCAATCTATGTTTTAAGAAGCCCTCCAGGTGATTCTGATGTATACTCAAGTTTGAAAACCACGGTTTTAGAACAATCATTGTGTCTAAGGAGATGGGGTACAATTAATGAACAGTTCTGGATCACAGGCTCATCTCTATGGCCTGGAGAGCAAAGTCCTGCAACTGATAGAGTCACCACGATTGCCAAAAGTATTTGGGAAAGAGCTGTTCTCCAAAAGCAAAGGCAAGGAGTATGAATTGCTATTATTAGGTCATTAAATATGAAATGCCCAATTCCAAATCAAAAGTTGAGGTTATTATATCTCAAACAAGAAGCTGTACGATTAACCAAAGTATGTGCCTAAACTATCTACACAGTTTTGTCAGCTTAATATTTTTCCTTGTAAGAAGTGGTCCAAAGCCTGGAAGTGGTAGTCAGTTGGTGCAAGGTCTGGTGAATATGGTGGATGACAGAGAGTTTCCAAGTCCAGCTTCTGTACTTTGAGCGATGTTGCTTTTTGTGACATGTGGTCTTGCAAGAGGATTGGCCTGTCTCTGTTGACCAATCTTGGCTGCTTAATTGCAAGTGTTCTCATCATCTCATCCAATTGGTTGCAGTAGACATCCACTGTAATTGATTGACCCGATTTCATGAAGCTGTAATGGATAATACCAGCGCTGGACCACCAAATAGATACCATTAACTTTTTTTGATGAATATTCAGTTTTGGACTCTGTTTTGGCACTTCATCTTTATCCAACCATTGTGCTGAACACTTGCAATTGTCAAAAAGAATCCATTTTTCATCACACATAACAATACGATGTAGAAACGGTTCACCTTTACATCATGACAGCAAAGAAAGGCAAACTTCAAGACAATTTCTCTTCTGATGCTCATTTAATTCATGCAGTACCCATCTACCCAACTTCTTCACCTTGCCCATTTGTTTCAAATGGCCCGATATTGTTGGAATAGTAATGTCAAACCTCGGTGCTAATTCACGTGTAGGTTGAGATGGATTTGTTTCCACTACAGCTTTCAGCTCATCATTATCCACCTTGGTCTCAGGTCACCCACGTGACTCATTTTCATGATTAAAATCACCAGAATGGAACTTCTCAAACCATCAACATACTGCGCATTCATTAGCCACATCCTTCCCAAACACTTCGTTGATTATTTCGAGATGTCTGCACTGCAGTGGTTCCATGACAGAACTCATATTAAAAAATAACATGAATTTTTGACTTATCCATGGTTTTACAAAAATTGCTCTAAGAAATTTTTGAATGATAATCACAAGCCAAAACATGCATTTGAAAGAATGAGGATGTACCTTCATTAAAACAAAACGAAACAAAACAAACAAAAAAACAAGAAGTGTCAAACCGAAATGTCAGAGATATCAACTGTCAAATGTAGTACTTAAGGAAATCGGACATTCCATACTTAACAACCTAATATCAGAGGTGAGGAAAGGATCCAGACAGACTGAAATCTCAGATGTCCACGGCATCATGGCTTATATTTGGGATTCCACGCTGGAAACAAGAAGACCTACTGAACAGTTTTCAGCAAAAGACAGACCCAATCAAACTTGCATGTAAATTATAACCATAGCTGTTGTGTGGCATTCTGACTGGGGAGTCAGAAGTAAATGCAGAGAGAGAACAGTTAGGAGGTTATCACAGGTGTCTAGAAGGGACAGTGGATAAGTGGAGAAATATTTAGAAAAGGGACTCAGTGGCAGTGAGTGATCAATTGGACTTGGGGTGTGAGGGAGGGGGAGATGTCTGGGCTGGTTCCATCACAAGGCCTGGTATATGCTGTCCCCTTTGTCTAAAATCTCCCTCATCTCCTCTCTTTACCTGCCAAAATGCTACTCCCTTCTCAGGTCTCAGTACAAGTGTCTCTTCTCCAAGGAAATCCGATCCTCTAGTCTCTCCCTTAATGCTGTTTAATTTCTCTTCACAACACTTATCATCACAGTTTATAACATTACATTCATTCACTTATAAAGTACTTTCTGTAATATTTTAGCTCTTCTACAATGCCGTATAACTCTTAAAGCAGGAGCTGTTTCCTCCCAAGAGACAGGAAATCTTAGTCATTCAGTACACAAACTCTGGAGCCAGCCTACTGGGGTTCAAATCTTGGTTCTGCTACCAGCCAGCTGTGTAATCCAATGAAAGCTACTCAACTTCTCGGTGCCTCAGTCTTCTCACCTGTCAAATGGGTATACCTCTAGTCCCACCTCATGGGGTGGTGATGAGGAATACATTAGGTGAAAGATGCAAAAGTCTTTAGAAGAATACCATGTTTATAATAAGTACTAGTGAAGTGACAGCTACTTTAACTATTCTCTTCTTTGTCCCTATGACCTTTCCCAGTGCCTGGCATCTCATAGCCACACAATACATATCCAAAAATGAATGAAAAGCCAATGACAATCTTTCAAGTGTGAGTAACTGTGTGGATGTGGGCATTCTGTGTGAGTAGAGGGAGTGCCAGAAGATGACCATCGTAGGGAGAGCAGGCAGGGGGTTGTTAACAGCCGTGTTGGCAATTTAAAATGGTATCTGCCTATGATACCATCTAAAAGAGATGTTGAGAAATGGTTGGATAAGTGAGTTTGAAGCTCAGAACAGAAGTCCAAAGGATTTTGTTAGTTTCCTAGAGCTGCCACAATAAAGTAACACAAACTAGGTGGTTTAAAGCAGTAGACATATATCCTATCACAGTTCTGAAGGCTGGAAGTCTGAAATGAAGGCATTGGCTAGTTGTGCTCCCTCAGAAGGCTCTAGAAAGGGGTCCTTGCTGGCCACTTCCAGCTTCAGGTAGTCTGAAATTTTCCTTGGCTGGTGGTAGCATCACTCCAATCTCTGTCTCTGTCTTCTCATGGTTTTCCCTGTCCGAGTCCAAATCTTCCTCCTTTATAAGGACACCAGTCACGTTGGATAAAAGGTCCAACCTAGTCCAGTGTGACCTCATCTTGACTAATTACAACAGCAACAATCCTATTTCCAAATAAGTTCATGTCTCAGATAGGAGGCAGGTTAGGACTTCAACAAATCTTTTGGGGGGACATAATTCAACCCACAATGAAGTGATATACATTTGGGGGTTACTGGCATCTGGATGCTATTTGGAGTCGTGGCAATAGTGGAGTATAGTATCTGGGTTAAGAGCACAGGCTCTGGAGTCAAACAGGGCTGGATCAACGCTTGGCTCCACCACCTACTGGCTAAGATCTTGGGAAAGTTGCCTTAGCTTTTCAAGGCTTACTTTCTTCACTTATAAAAAAGGGATAAGAAAATTACTTACCTCTAGGTTTCTTGTAAATATTAATTGAAGGAATGATTGTAAAGTGCTTAGCGTAGCATCTTTTATAAGGTAAATATTCAGCAAATTGTGTCTGTTAGCTAAGATTTTCTGTGGAAAGAATCTAGCATGAGAAGGAAAGAGGAGCAAGGGATAAATTCTTATCCAAAAGGAAGCACCCCATTTTAGTTAGAAATGACACAAGAGAGCAAGTGGGATGATAAAAATACTAGGAACTATTTCCTGGTGTTTTGAGTCTGTATATATTTCAAGTATTTAACCCTGTGCCCGGCCTAGGGCAAGTGTCTCAATGTGGGGTTGGCTGCTAAATTCAATGAATACTGAGGATATATTTAGTCAGCAGAAGAGGAGTATTAAGGGCAAATAGGTAGGAATAGGGGACTGAAACTTATCTATAAATCTTTGAAAGGCTTTCTTGCAGCTGAAGAGAAATTATACCTACCCCGTGAGTGTAGAACTAGAACTAGGGGATAGAAATTATAGGGAGAACCATTTTTACTCAATACTAGAAAACATTTGCTGAGGTCTTCATTCCTTGATGCATGTATGGAAAGATATTAATAGATAACACCAGCCAATCATTTATACAAGGCGTCTTTGTCCTGGGAAGATGGTTGAATTAGAGGTCTGATGAATTTCTTTCCACCTGTGATTTCAAATTGATGTTAAAGAGGCCATAAATAAGATGCATTAATTAAATGAAAGGACCATGATAGAAACTATTTAAGAAGAGACATTAAGTAGTATGAAAATTTCTTCCTCTCTAATTTAGTTTTTAACTTAGCCCGATTTCCAAGGGCCAAAGGTGCTAGCCATTGATTTTATATTACATTTATTCTCTTTTATGTTAGGTTTTTATGGAGGAAGACCAACGGTCTTTGAAAAGTACCTCTGGATCAAAACAATGATCCTTAATTCTTCAGATAAAAGCTAATGGTCATTCTAATTGCCTTTAATAGGAGGAAAGCCACGCCAGGCTAGTAAAATGCCTATTACTTCCCATCATTTTTAGATAAAGCGTATGACAAAGACTGGTCGGTATCCAGTCTGAAGGGAAAGTTGATTTTCAGAACTGTGAGGGACAATCTGGGAGAGGAGAAGCACTGAAAAGATTGAAGAAAAGGAGAATAGAGAGTTCCATATTTTAAGTGAAGTGATTTCTAGCCTATGCCACTCAGCTCCATCTGTGGGAATGAAAGACTAACTCCTCTAGCTGCTTGGGATGCTGCTGGCAGACAGCTCTAAGTTGTCAGACCCCCAGCAATTGTCTTAGTAGAGCAGGGCCATCTCGCCTAAAGGTGCCCCCTTTCTGGGGCACCCCGCATCTGATGATTGATCCGTGAGGATGTGGAAAGGCCTGACACCCTCCTTTCCTCCAGGGACATCTCTGAAGGGTTATCCAGCTTCAGAGCTCTCCATGGAGTTGGCTGGAGCTTTTGTTGGATTTTGTGGCAGCCAGCTTCTCTGTCTGTCCAATCTTTTTTCTCTTTTTTAAAGAGCAATGTATTTATTTGAAAAAGTTACCAAAGAATATTTTTTCCCTCTGTAATTTTATTTTATCATTATTTTTAAACAGCTTTATTGAGTTATAATAGATATACAATAAACTGCACTTACTTCTTTACGCAATTTGATGAGCTTCGACACATGCATGCACTTGTGAAACCATCACCACAGTCAAAGTAATAGACATAATTAATCGCTCCAAAAAATTTTCTTCCACTATAATTTTAAAAGATGTGTTTTATACCCCATGAGGATAAAAATGGAAAATCAGACAGAAAAGAAATTATTTATATGAGAAAGTGAAAAAAAATTTTCTGGATGTACCTATTAAAACATGCCAAAATCAATGTGCATTTATTAGAGATATGTTTAGTAACTGCTGTCATTTCAGAATGTTCCCTTTTAATTTTTGGTATGGATTCATATCAGTTCAGTAAAACTACACACTTTCTTTTTTCCCCAATACAGTACAACCTTATTAACCGCTTCATCCTACATATTTGCCACTTTGTAACCTCTAACCCACGTCTCCCCATTTCCTCTCCAACCCCAGCTCCTGGTAACCACTGTCTTATTCTCTGTCTCTGAATATTTCAGTTTTTTTTTTTATATCCCATGTATCAGTGAGATCATATAATATTTTTCTGTGTCTGGCTTAGTTCACTTAACATAATGTCCTTCAGGTCCATCCACATTGTGGCAAATGGCAGGATCTGATTTTTTAAAGCTGAACAATATTCCATGGTGTGTGTGTGTGTGTATGTATGTGTATGTGTGTATATGTACATACATACACACCCCACAATTTCTTTGTCCATTCATCCGCTAATAGACACTTAGGTTGTTTACACTGTTTCCATATCTTGGCTATTGTGAGTAACGCGGCAACGAACACAGGAGTGCAGATATCTTTAGAAGGTGGTGATTTCATTTCCTTGGGCATATGCCCAGGGGAGGGATTGCTGGGTCATATGGAAGTTCTATTTTTAATTTCCTCAGGAACCCACACTGTTTTCTACAGTGGCTCCACCAATCTACATCCCCCCAACAGTCTACAATGGTTGCCTTTTCTCTACACCAATATTTTGCCAACATTTTTTAACTCTTGACTTTCTCATAATAGCCCTCCGAACAGATATGAGGTATCATCTTATAGTGGGTTTGATTTGTATTTCCTTAATGACTAATGGTGTTCAGCACCTTTTCATATACTTGTTGGTCATTTTTATGACTTCTCCAGGTCCTTTGCTCAATTTGTAATCAGTTTATTTGTTCAGTTGAATGAATTCTTTGTAAATTCAGAATACTAATCCCTTATTGGATATATGGTTTGCAAATATTTTTTCCCAATTTGTTGGTTGCTGTTTTGTTTTGTTGATTGCTTCTTTTGCTATGCTGAAACTTTTATGTTTGATGTAGTTCCATTTATTTTTACTTTTATAGTCTGAGATTTTGGTGTGATATCCAAAAAAATTATTGCCAAGGCCATTGTCAAGGAGATTTCCCCTATGTTCACTTCAAGGAAGTTTACGGTTTCGGGACTTTATGTTCGTGTCTTTTACCCATTTTGAGTTGATTTTTGTGTATGATGTAAGATAGGGGTCCAATTTCACTCTTTTGCATGTGGAAATAAAGTTTTACCATAAGTCATTTATTTAAGACACTATCCTTTCCCAGGTGTGTCTTCTTCATGTCCTTGTTGAAAATTGGTTGACTGTATATGTTTGAATTTATTTTTGAGCTCTGTATTCTGTTTCACTGGTCAATGTGCCTGTTTTTATGCCAGTACCATACTCTTTAAATTACTATAGCTTTGTAAAATAATTTGAAATCAGGAAGACCAATGCCTCCAACTTTGTTTTTCTTTCTCAGAATTGTTTTGGCTATTTGAGGTCTTTTGTGTTTCCAAATGTCCTTTAGATTTTTTTTCCTATTTCTGTGAACAATGCCAGGGAAATTTTGATGGGAATTGCATTGAATTTGTATATAGCTTTGAGTAGTACAGGCGTTTTAACAATATTGATTCTTCTGATTCATGAGCATGGGATATATTTCCATTGATTTATGTCTCCTTCAATTTCTTCCAAGCATATTTTATAATTTTTATGTCTTTCACCTTTGTTAAATTTATCCCTAAGTATTTTTTGAAGCTATCATAAATGGGATTGTTTTCTTGATTTCTTTTTCAGTTAGGTTGCTATTTTTGTATAAAATGTATGCAAATAGCATTGTATAAAAATTCTACTGATTTTTGTATCCTGCTACTTTACTGAATCCATTTATTAGCTCTAACAGGGTTTTTCATGTGTGTGTGTGTGTGTGTGTGTGTGTGTGTGTGTTCTTGGAGATTTTCTACATACAAGATCATGTCATCTGCAAAATGGAGATAATTTTACTTCTTCCTTTCTAATCTGGATGCTTTTTATTTTATTTTTTTTCTTGTCTGATTGCGCTTGCTAGAACTTCCAGTACTATGTTGAATAACAGTGGCAAGAGTTGGCATTCTTACCTTATACAGAATCTGAGTGGATATACTTTCAAGTTTTCCACCTTGTTCATAATGTCAGTTGTGTTTTTTTTAATAAATGACCTTTATTATTTTAAGAAACTTTTCTTTCTATACCTAAACTTTTGAGGGTTTTTATAAAAAGAGGATGTTGAATTTTGTTGAATACATTTTTTTCTGCATCAACTGAGATAATTATGTGATTTTTAGTTTTCATCCTGTTAATATGATATATCACATTAATTGACTTGCATATGTTAAGCCAGACTTATATGCCAAGAATAAATCCCACTTGGTCATGATGTAAAATCTTTTTAACGT
The DNA here is from genome assembly GCF_000956105.1 of Propithecus coquereli. Taxonomy (NCBI): domain Eukaryota; kingdom Metazoa; phylum Chordata; class Mammalia; order Primates; family Indriidae; genus Propithecus; species Propithecus coquereli. The sequence goes on from NW_012155173.1 coordinate 7,972,028, forward strand.
GTTTGAATTCAGTTTTCTATTTTTTTATTGATGATTTCTGCATCAGTGATCATCAGATAATTTGGCCTTTAGGTTTTTTTAAATTGTGATTTGCTTGTCTGGCTTACTCATCAAGGTGATGCTGGCCTCAAAAAATGCGTTTGGAAATATTTGCTCTGGGTCTATTTTCTGGAAGAGTTTCGGGAGTATTGGTATAAATTCTTTTCTGAATGTTTGGTAAAATTTAGCTGTAAAGCATCTGGTTCTGGGCTTTTCTTGGTTGAGAGGTGTTTGGTTACTTCTTTAATTTCTTTACTTATTATTATTCTATTCAGGATTTCTACTTCTTCCTGATTCAATCTTGGTAGGTTGTATTTTTCTAGGAATTTATCCATTTCCTCTAGGTTATTCAATTTGTTGGCATATAATTGTTCATAATAGTCCTTTATGATGCTTTTTATTTCTGAGGCATCTGTTGTAATGTTTCTACTTTCATTGTTGACTTTATTTATTTGAATCTCGTCTCATTTATTCTTAGTTATTCTACCTAAGGGTTTGTCAATTTTATTTATTTTTTCAAAAAACCAACTCTTAGCTTTATTGATGTTTTTCTATGGTTTTTCTGTTCTCTATTTGATTTATTTCTGTTCTGACCTTCATTATTTCCTTTCTTCTGCTAACTTTGAGGTTTAGTTTGCTTTTCTTCTTCTAGTTCCTTGAAATGTAATGTTAGGCTATTTATTTGAAATCTTTCTTCTCTTTTAATACAGGCATTTATTGCTCTACACTTTCCTCTTAGAAACACTTTTGCTGCATCCTATAGTTGTGTTTTAATTGTCATTTGTCTCAAGGCATTTGAAAATTTCCCTTATGATTTCTCCTTTGACCCACGGATCCTCTGTCCAATCTTGCTTGTCCTTCCACACATGCAGATTCTGAAAACACAACCTAGTCAACTTTCTGCATGCTGATTTCCATTTCGCAGTCTGCTTCTTGGCAAATCAACCTATCCCTCCTTCTTTGACACTTTCCTGACTTTCAATTATCCTCTGATTTTTCCGCTTGTTTTACAGCAAAATTCAAAAGATCATTTATAGTCACTATTTTTACTTCCTCACTTTCCATTATCTTGAACCCACTCCAATTAGGTTTTGTTGCTACCACTCCATAGAAATTGTTCTTGTCAAGGTCACCACAAACTTATCTTGCCAAATTCCATGATTCTCATCTTAGATCATCTTTCAGTAACATCTGCCATAATGAATACTCTTCTTCTTAAGGCTTTGCTTAGTACCCCCCGTATATCACAGGAACCTGGTTTTCCTCTCCTCCCTGGCTGTTTCTTCTCTTTGTCTTTTGCTGGATCACCCTCAACTTCCCAAACCCCAGAGCTCCATCCTTGACTTTCTTTTCTTTTTACTCTCTAGGACAAAAGTCAGAAAACTTTCTCTATAAAGGGCCAGATAGTAAATATTTTAGATGTTGGGGCAATATGGTCTCTGCTGCAACTACTTAATTCTACCATTGTGGTGCCAAAAGCACCCCAGACATTAAAAAAAGAGCATGGCTGCATTGCAATAAAACTTTATTTACAAAAACAATCAATGGCCAGATTTGGCCTGAGGGCTATAGGGGTTCTAGGTAATCTTATCTGGTCCCACTGATTTGAATATCACGTCTAACTTCCCTAAATTCCAGATTGAGATATTTAAGCTGCTGTTTGACATCTCTCAAAGGTAGTATGTACTAAAAGGAACCTCTTGACTTTTATCCATATATTTTTCCCCAACTTGTTTCACTTCCAGTATTTCTTACTGCAGCAAATGGCATCACCATTTACACTGTACCTACACCACCTCACTATCTTCTTCCTCCATTACTGACTGAGTTCAAGACATGAAATTTGCTCACTGCATTACTTCAATAATAGTCAACAGCCATTTTTGCTTTCCTTCTAATCCCTCTAGATCCAGTCTAAATATGATGCCAAAATAATACTTTAAAAAATGGAAATTAGATCTTGACATTTTGCTGCTTAATACTGTCCAATGGTTTTCCATCTCATTCCTAAATTTCCAGCTTCTTACCAGGGCTCAGAAGGCCCTAAATGATCTGATCTTCCCCCACCTTCCTGGTTTTGTGGTCTATTATATGTTTTCTTGCTCACTCCCTTCCAGCTACACTGGTCTTTCTGTTCTGAGCATCAAGTTCATTCTTGCCATAGGCCTTTTGCATTTGATAAGCTCTTCACTTAGAAATATGGTTTTCTCAATTTCTAACTTGCCTCAATTTCTTACATAATTTGAATCTTTGTTTAAATGTCACCTCCTCAGAGCAAGACTTCTTGATTCTATATCTAAAGAGATTATTGCCTGTTATTTCTTACCTTAATCTTTTTAAATAATACTTATGAATATGTAAATTTAACTTGTGCATTTATTTCTTTACTTTTTGATTAACTCTTTTTACTATAATAAAGATTTGAGAGGGCGGAGACCACATTTGTTCCTTTCCCTACATATGATGCATATAAAAGTATGTGGAATGTAGGAGGAAAACAATAAAAATTTGTTATTTTTATAGTTTTCCATTTAAACACATATATTAAGAGCACACATTTTTCTTTGGAAATTTTGAAATGCCATTGTCATGACTGTAAAGGAATAAACATGGTATAAACCCAGAAGTACCTAGAGAAGAATAGGGAAGGTATAAGTAAGCTGTTGAGAAATGTTAACAAAATTTTGGAAGATGAGAAGTAGATGGATGAATGAAAACCACATTATCACTGGAGAGGAACTGAAACCTAAATGTCTGAAGGAACATGAAGAAGATAAGAAGAAGCAGCTGACTCATGACACAGAACTTTGGAAAGTCTCAGGCAAGTCACCTGGTATCTCCCAAGGTAGAGGCGAGGGGAAGGCTGAAGACAGGGGGATTTGTTGAAAGTTTATTTAAAAATGTTTGTAATTCTAGATATCTTCTTTTGGCCAGAACACCAGATACTGTCCTACCCTTAATCCAGGAAGAAAAGATGTGGGAAGTTTAGTCTCCAGAGAAGTAGAAGCAAAGATACTTTGGAGGTAGGCACCCAGGACAAAGCTGAGATTGGGATGAACCATGTATTGAAATGGGAAAATTTAATAAAAATCTGCAACCTTTATAGTGAGATTGCCAAGCTCCCTTTTCTGTAACTGGGCTTCCTTTAAGATATAGGCTGGGTTTATTAACCCGAAATCAGGACAGTAAATGATTTCTCTCTAAGAAATGTAACCAGACTAAAGATGTACACATATTGGTATTTGAGAGAACCCCTGATAATGTAATCAGGCAGGTCCTTGTATTATCATCATTCAGTGAGACCTACCAATGAGAAAGTCTCACTAACACAACTTGATCGTCTAATTACTTTTCACTCCTTTAACTCTCACAGATGAATAAATAATCAAAGACTGCCAGACATCTGAGTAAATCCTCTAAAATGAAATATAGAAACTAAAACAAACTAAAAATAAGAGCTCAAAGAAAATGGAAGTTATGTGGAGACCAGAAGAAAACTGAAAAGAAAAAAAGAGAGAAATATACCAATATAATATCCTAAGAAATAAGACAATAAATATATCATCACATAAATGAAATTCTAATAAAACAAACAAACAAAAAGACAGGATCTTATGAAAGAAGGATATTCAGAGAATAAGAATAAGCTCCTACAAATTAAATATGATAGCAGAATTAAAATTTAAATAGATGGGATAGAAGAAACATGTGTTAGTTAATTTTACGTGGACCACAGGATGCCCAGATACTTGGTCAAACATTCTGGATCTTTCTGAGACCGTGAATTTGGATGAGATTAACATTCTAATTAGTAGTATAAAGCAGATTACCCTCCATAATGTGGATGGGCTCATCTAATCCACTGAAGACCTGAATGGAACAGAAAAACTGACCCTCCCCCAACTAAGAGAAAATTCTCCAGCAGACTGCCTTCCGGCTTGCTTTGCACCATCAGCTCTTCCTGGGACTCTGCCTGTCCACCTTTGGACTGAAACTGCAACATCAACAGTTCTAAGTTTCAACCATGCTTGTCCACACTGCAAATGTGGAATATAGACAGATGGATGGATAGATTTTATAGACAGAGATATATACACACATTGATCCTATTGGTTCTGTTTCTCTGGAAAATCCTAATAGAATAAATCTGAAGAAACAAAAGAAGAAAAGGATAAAAACAGGAAAATAGGAGATAATAAATAAATAAATAAATAAAATCAATCTTAGTACACCATCAGCTGTTAATTTGTAGTTCCAGAAATAGAGGAAAGACCAAAAGGAAGAAAGGAATATATCAGAAAAAGATGACAAATATCCCTAATTTGAATACTTTTCATGTTGAAGATGTCCGCTTGGCCTATAACACAATAGATCAGAGGTGGCCAACTATGATGCCTAGATCAAATCCAGCCTGCCACCTATTCTAAAGTTATATTGGAACACAGCCATACCCATGTGTTTAATATTGTCTATGATACTTTTACACTATACTGGCAGAGTTGAATAAGTGACACAGAGAACTTACGGCTTTCAAAGTTTACAATATTTGTTATCCAGGCCCTTAGAGAAAAGGTTTGCTGACTCCTGCAATAGATCAAAAGAGACCTACAGCAAGAAAATTCACCATCAATTTTCATAATCCCAGAGATTAAAAAAAAAAAAAGGTACTGAAAATTATGGAAAAAAAAAAGAAAAGGGGTAAAGGGGAATATACACAGTATAGGAAAGTAAATATCATTAGAACTTTTCTTTAAGAAAATAACAACTGGGAATTAGAAGACAGTGGTATAATACATTAAAAATTTTGATGGAAATGATTTGTAGCCTACATTTCTATATGAAAATTATCCATTAATGTTATTGGTTATGAAGGCAGGTTTAGATATTCATGATCTTGAAGACTTTTACCCATCTTTTTTCCAAAAATATTTTGGAGTATATACTCCATAAGAATAAGGTAGAAAACTCAAGAAAACATGGGTTCTAATGCAGAAGAAGAAAGGAAAAATAAATCACCAGGATCATGGGGATGAAAACTACCAGTATAACAGATGATTAAAGCATTTAGAGAACAACTAGTCTACAGAGAATCCAGAAGACAGAGGATGCTAGAAGAGATATAGTCAAATTAAAAAAAAAATAGAATTGATCGGCTAATAACTGGTTTCAATCACACTGGAAGGAGATCTATTGGCAGTAGTTCTACTGAAAATAAAGGTGTAATGTTTAATTTTTCATGTGAACTTGATTGGGCTAAGGGATGCTTAGATAACTAGTAAAACATTTCTGGATGTGTTCATGAAGATATTTCCAGAAAAGAATAGCGTTTGAATTGGTAGACTGAGTAAAGAAGATCACCCTGACCAATGTGAATGGGCTTCATTCAGTGAGTTGAGATCCTGAATAGGACAAAAAGGCAGAGGAAGGGCAAATTTTCTCTCTGCTTGGGCTGGGATGTCCATCTTCTCTTGCCTTTGGACATTGACACTCTTGATTTTCTAGCCTTTGGTCTTGGACTGAGGGTTACATAATTGACTCTCCTTATTTTCGGGCCTTCAGATTTGGACTGGAAGTACATCACTGGAATTCCTGGGATGTTAGCTTTCAAACTGCAGATTGTGGGACTTCTCAGCTTCCATAATTGTATGAGCCAATCCCTCATAATAAATCTTTTTTCATATATGTCTCTATGTATCCTATTGGTTCTGTTTCTCTGAAGAATCCTAACACACATAGCATGTTAATTTAATAGTAGATACTTTAAAAACTAAGCAATTTTTTTATTTCAGCATATTATGGGGGTGCAGATGTTTAGGTTACGTATGTTGCCCTTGCCCCCGCCCCCCAAGTCCGAGTTTCAAATATGTCCATCCTTCGGGTGGTGCGCATTGCACTCTTTGTGTATGCATATACCCGTCCCCTCCTCCCTCCCCCACCCCTGCCCAACATCCAATAGATGTTATTCTTATATGTGCACCAAAG
>NW_012155173.1:7978098-8051452 GCF_000956105.1 Propithecus coquereli
TTCAAAGACAAAGAGATAATTCTAAAAACAACATGAGAAAAGCATCAAGTCACACACAAGGGAATCGTCATTAGACTAATACCAGATTTCTCAGCAGAAAACTTCAAACCATAAGATAATGGATTAATATGAACAAAGTGTTAAAATATAAATTAAAAAAAAACTATACCAAAACATAAATGTGATCACGGCATAAAAACTGGGGGCTCAATGTCTTAGTCCATTTGTGCTGCTTTACCAAAATAAGTGAGAAAGAAATTTATTTCTTATAGTTCTGGAAACTGAAACATACAAAATCCAGGTGACAGTAGGTTTGGTTGTCTTGTGAGGGCTACATCCTCTGGAGGGGAGGAATACTGTGTCCTCACATGGCAGAAAGGTGGAAGGGCAAGCGACTTAATACTACTTAAAGCCTCTTTTTTAAGGGCCTGAATTCCACTCATGGGTCAGGAACCTGCATGGCCCACTCACCCCTTTAAGGCCCCATCTCGTAATACTAGCACACTGAAAACACCTGAATTTTGCAAGGGATACATTCAAATCATAGCACTCAGCTAAGTAAAATATTTACATAGTCACAACTGTATAAATGGTGAATGCAATGTTATACAATAGAATAAAGAAAGTGTGTGCATTGGCAAAATCTCTAATCTGAGCACACTGTAGACCTATTAGAGTGTTTTAAGTATTTAAACCAGAAATTATGATATAGTTATACTTGTAAGGTACTGATTAAAGGGTGTGTGTGTGTGTGTGTGTGTATGTGTGTGAAAATATAAATACTTATTTTATTTAAGTAAGAACTCAAAAAAGAAAAAAGGCTACAACCATAAAGTAAATCATATTTTGAAAAAAATCAAGAGTGTTAGAAAGTGCCTGCCATTTCAAGAATGATAGTTCAGGATACAAAAGGGGGTTGCTGCTTTTCTAAAAAAAAAAACTTGGTCTTCTTAAGACACATAATGTAGTGCTATGATAATTTTTTTAAAAAGTTTATCAAAGAAAAATGAATAAATATATCAATCAAATGAGATAATTCTGACTTTTCCTGGAGCAGGCTGAATTTGTCCAACCCATACCCCACAACCTTTTCTTTTTAAATATCAAGTAAATGATATAACACGCAAAGTACCCAGTGCATACTAAGCCTTCACAAAAACACAGCTAATTTGGTCATTATAATAAACACGGGATAAATTCCAAGTTGGAATTTTCATTTGGCTAATAAGAGTTAGTTTGAGTATAAGAATGAATTTGTTTACAAAAATTCTGGTTTCATAAAATAATTTCTAAGCTTAAGTAATGGCAATAGTTCTTCTGCCAGCTTCAATCAAATGGTGACTAGACTAACAGTAGACACTCCCCACTCCTGGTCCTCAGTCATCAACTTTCTAGCCATCCATCACTTAATGTGCTGCTGAGAACCCTGCAGGAGTTCAGAAAACAATTGCCAACTGACTGTCTTGCTAAGATGAGCTATGGCACCACTAGAGAGAAGGAAGTAAAATTGATTTGTAGGAGGCCAACATTTACAAAACACAATTCCATTGGGTTAGTTACAACTATTCAATTTCCCAAATGAAAATAAAAGGCTTACTAAGTAACAAGTTACATTTTCAAAAAAGAAAAGAAAAATCTAGTTATTAGATGATACTACATTTTGCTTTATTTTATACATTTATAGAGTCTGTGTTTTTTTAAGATGTTGTATTCTGCTTCAGAAAAATGTCCCTTCTCTGATGGAATGTATTCTTTCATGAAGTAAAGCCATTTTCACTTTTTGTTGTTGAACTGGTTGATACTTAAGACATTTAAGACTCACCAAAACATGACAGCTTGTGACTCTTACTCGTAGAAGCCCATATGTCTGAGAGATGTGCTTCTCCAAGTATGGGCATAATTGGGGATTTATGATACTGATGATCCTCTCTCTTGAATCCAAGGATCAAAGGCTATGGGTGGCCTTGCTTTAACCTTTAAGTTTCTAAAAAGGAGGGTAGAAAGGGGTATTTACATTCCCAGCTATAATAGATATGACCTCCAATTGGGAATCAATTATTTTTTTCATTAAAAATGTATTGAAGACTTATGTCTAGATATTGGCAGAGATAAGGATAAAATGGCACAGTCTCTGGCCTAATGGAGGCATAGGCACATAAACAGAAAATTGTGTAACACTGTGAGCAGGACTATGATAAAGAGAAACAAAAAGTGTAATGGGATGACCAAGATGAAATTTTAATCAAGCCCAATTGCATCTCTGCAGAAAGGAGAGAGAAAGGGCACTGTAAGCTCTCTTAGGGAGTTTCTAGACCAAATAGAGCCTGTGGGATGCATATTGAACACTCATTCATTATTCCCAAAAAAACAATCAAATAAATATTGTCATAATTATATCCATTTTTAAAATTGCAAACAGATGTTTAGAGTGAAGTGACTTATCCACTTTGGTTGCTTCCAAAACACTGAAGGGCCTTTACGAAAACAGCTATAAAACATCTCACAGCAATCCCCAAGAAAAAGATCTAACAGAAATCCACCCCTCCTGCTGTGACCTGAGCTGCTTCTAAAAAGAAATAGAAATTATTTAATTCAGGATAATGTTTTAATTAGTTGGTACTAAAATACAAATTCTTGTCTGGCTTTAATAAACATTTATTGTTATTTCCTTGGTGACTGGTGGAAGTGCTTGGAAATTTACATATGGATAAATGTAGCTTCAGCACTTGAAAATATTACAGAGTATTGGGGATAGAGCCTGTCTTGTTGATTTTGCCTCCATTCCCTTCATGCTATCTCCAATCCAGCAGCCATTATCTTTTCTGTAATAGACTTTTTACAGCTTTCTCATTCCATCTCTTACCTCCTTTCAACCTGCTTAGTGTAGCCAGAATGATCTTTTGAAAACTCACAGTTGCATGTGTGATTTTTAAGAAAGAAAAGTAAATGTATCTCTGGTTTCATTATTCTCTCCAATACCAACAGAATTCAATGAAGAAAAGAAAGAGAAACATGAACCTTTTGCTTCTGTCTCTTATTTTTACATTCCCTCCAGGCATAAACATATACATACTATTCTATATTAGAAGGGGGTTAGACTATAAGTTGGTGAGCTGATCTACTAGTGGGACTTTTCTCCTCCCACCAGTAATTATTAACAAAAAACAAAGAAAAAACTCACCTTATTCAATGAGGATTGTGATACGAGAAGAGATCATATAATTTAGACTAAGATCTATAACACGAAAGAGTTAAAGGAAACTTTGAGAAGACAATTAAGGAATACCCTCTAAATCTTACCAGATGAAATGATTTTTGTTACCAAGAATTTGCTACATATATAAAATAAAAACACACATTTTCTTATGAATCAAGGCCTCCAAAATATTAAAGGACACAAGAAACAAACAAAAAATAAAAATGAAACAAATGTAGTGAAAAATATAACCATCACTGAAACCTACATTAACAACACCATTTCCATTGGTGGAAATCATGTCAGAGCTAAGCAGAGTTAAGGAAAGAGAGACAAAGAAATGAAAAGCAATTAAAAAATAGAAAAGTTTATTAAAAATGGACAAAGAAGATAAAACATACATATAATTGGTGCCACTGAGCATGCTATCAAGACAAATCAAAGAAAAATAAAATAAATCCAATATTTAATCATGTTGCTTTCTTGTTTAAAACATCAAAATACTTCCAAATCTTAAAAAAAATGTACAAAGCCTTTCTGTACTCACAGATTTCCTTATGGTATGACCCTGTGTACCTTCCTATGGAGATTTTCTTCCTTTTGTTTCTTACCTTCCATTTCTACTGGCTCCCTCCTCCCTCATGGCCTTTATACATGATGCTGTTGTATGTACCAGGAATGTTCCCCACTCTTGGCACTTCAATGAACACTGTGGTGGGAAACTTTCTATCTCCTAAGGAAATCTAATTTATTTTCAGAGAACACCAAGTCATTCATTTAATAATTATAACTATTTCCCCCCTGCACTAGAGAGGAAGAGCACTGATGAAAACTTTAAGATTTCATGTGCATTTGGAGATATACAAGGCATAAATTTTGATGTATTAAACAAATGAATGATAAAATCAAATATTTGATTTATTTTATTTTTATTTCATTTGTCTTGATCACATTCTCAGTGACACCAGTTATGTGTGTGTTTTATCTGTTTTGTCTTCCATAAACATTTTGTTTTCTATATCTTTAAACTGCTTTTCATCTCTTTAGGTAAATTTTCTCAAGTCTGCCTAGCTCTGACACTATTTCAAATGCCCAAAACAAGTTGTTGAATGAATGGAAAAAATCAGGATTGAAAGAATAAATGGAATGATAGTAAGTAGCCAGACAGAATGGAGAAAGAGTGGGAGAGAATATTGGTTAAGAAAAAGGGATGTGAAAGTTCAAGAAAGTATTAGGAGTGCTCTAGGTACTGCATGGAGTTCAATTTGGTTGGGGAGTTAAGATGTCTAAGAAGTGGAATGTTGTAGATATGGCGGCTGGAGAGGGTGAGGGCCCAGTGATGTAAGTTCTCATAATTCAAATATGGATTCTTGACACTGAGTGTGATGGAAAGCCATTGAGTGACCTGAGAAGGGGATAGTATGATCATGTTTGTGTTTTAGAATGATAACTCTGGCTGTTGGGGGTGAGGGGGGCATGTGGATTATAGGCGTCTTGTTGATCTTGCCCACTTACAGTAGAGCGCACAGTAGATATTCAAGACAGGATTTTTGATTTGAAGGCAGCTCTCCTGATCCTGAAATGTATTTATGAAGGCCTTCCATTAGTCAGAAAGAGGGGAGTTTCCTTACACCTCACTGGAGTTTCTGAACCAAGGAAAATCTCTTTCATCTGTTTTACAGTTCTAAGTTGGCCAAGGGTCATTGAACATTTTGCTTTGATTTTGAATGACAAATGTTTTCTTATATTCATTTCAGGAAGTTAATTACAATGTGTGTGACTATACCATTGACATACTGCTACACCTCAAAGTGCAACTCCTAATTTTGGGAATCCAAAGCCACTTGGCTAGAGCTTGTTTGGTCTCAGACTTTCAAAGAATTCCTCTCTTGAATGCTACCAGAAAATGTTCATCCACACAGCCAGTGTCCAACCTGGGCTGCATTTATTGTGTTCCACCCTTCGTTGTATGTCACTGATTAAATGAAGGTTGGGAGGCTCCCTAAATACTTTACTTAGCCTGGGAAGTGATTCCACGTTGAACCTAGGTGGAATAATAAGCACCATTTTCCCAGAAGCAACCGAAAACAGAGTTGGCATGTTTAAACCCCTTTATTTCCATAATATAGATGACAAATTCCTTGAGGATCAAGAATATCAATTGTGTAATCAGACCACTTATTAGCTGTATGATTTGGAGTAAGTTAGTTACACACTCTGGACCTCAATTTCTCTGTCTGTAAAATAGGAATAATAATACCACAATCTTTATAGGGCTGTTGAGAGGATTAAATGAGAAAATATTTGTAAAAGTACCCAACATGGTTTCTGATCCATATTTAAGGGCTCAATAAAATGTAGCCATTACTATTTACAAGATTATTATTGTTATTTTTGACCCCATGTCAACATTATAACTCAGCACCTTGCACTTAGAGAACATTCTGTAAATGTTTGTGAAATTTAATTTTTTAGTTTTTAATAAAGCAGAATATATTTTGTATCCCAAACAGCAAAGGCAATACAAAATAGGCCACTAACATTTGCAATAGTAGACGTCCATTTAGCTAACATGAAATTTTACAAGTCAACACACAAATAATTGATTTTTTAAATATATGAACAGGATATTGGGTTAAGATATTTGGGAACATAGAATCACAATCCTTAGATGAGCTCCTAGAGCTTCCATAAGGTTTTATTTCTTAAAAAAAAAAAAAAAAGAAATTATATGGTTTAGTAAAGGTGAGAGTATCTTCAAAAGGACACCTCAAGGTCTTAAATATCCTGATATGCGATGTGATTCTCTAAGAGGGGCTATGATATGCACCATTTCCCAAAAATTTTTAGCCTGGGAACCATATTTTTTTGCTCAGTATTCATCAATACCTCACAGAACAGGTGTTTTGTCGACGTCATTTTGGGACTTACTACACTAGAAAATAGAAAGAGTGGTGCATACTATTTTTATGAGAAACTATTGTTAACTTCTGCTAAGTTAAGAGGCCACGAGGAGTACCTAAGAAAACAAAGGATTGGGAGATTTCTGCCAATTTCACTCCTCTCCAAGTGAGAAGGAAAAACTCATGTATTGGAACAGAAGCAAGTGAGAGAAATAAACTGAGTCATGGTGAACATTTAAACTTGGAAGTTGTGATGGTTGAGTTTCAGTGTCAAATTGACTGGCTTAAGGGATACCCAGGTCACTGGTAAAGCATTAGTTATTCTCAATGCTTCGGTAAGCACTGAGCTTGTCCCTTTTCTGCTGAAAGGGAAACCCAGGTGGCTTGGCATTGGATTGGAGTAATTGTGTTGCCCCAGGTGTGTCTGTGTGGGTGTTTCTGGAGAAGACTGATGTTTGACTTGGTGGACTGAATGGGAAAGATCTGTTCTCCATGTGGGCAGGCACCATCCAATCAGCTGGGGGCACAAAAGGAACAAAAAGGCAAAGAAAGGGTGACATTTTACTTTTTTCTTCAGAGCCAAAACACCCTTCTTCTCCTGGCCTTGGATGTCAGAACTCTAAGTTTCCTGGCCTTTGGACTCCAGAACTTGCACCAGTAGCCCCTTGGGCTCTCAGGCCTTCAGCCTTAAATCTGAAAAATTTAAATCTAAAAGTTATACTGTCAGCTTCCTTGTTCTCAGGATTTCAGACTTGGACCCAGCTATGCTACCAGCTTCCCTGTTCTGAGCCCTTTAGACTTGGACTGAGCCACACTGGTTCTCTGGTTCTCAGGTACTGGCTTGCCTGGTTCTCTGGCTTGCAGACAGCCTCTTTCTCTCTCTCTCTCTTCTCTCTCTGTGTATATATATGTGTGTGTGTGTGTGTGTGTGTGTGTGTGTGCGCGCACGCGTGCGTGTGCGTACGTACATAAAATCCTTTATCAGTTCTGTCTCTAATTCTGTCCCCTGACTAAAACAGAAGTCAAAGTCAGCACTTCGATGGTTAGGAATTCCTTCCTATATGAGGTCTTTAGTTCTCTAACCATCTCCATGGGAACTTGGTGCATTCGATCACCCTTTTTATTAAAACTGACGAAAATCTGGCCATGAACTAACTTTGGCCTTACCTAGGACTTTTAGGAGTCTCTCTATGCTCCATAAAGCATAGGATGCTACCCAGAGCGAAAAGGCAACGTTTATGAAATTTATTTCTGAACAATTCCAGTTTCCCAGCTATTCTTATTGTCTTATATCAACTTCAAATAAGCTCTCCTCTAGGCAGATTCTCCTTTTGACTGTCTACTGGTTCTTAACTTTGCCAGATCATTTTCTAGGCTTAGTGCAGAACACTTCCTCTTGGGAAAACATGGAAGAGTAGCTGCTCTCGTCTTAGCCAAACTCATGACCTGGATATACATGCCTAGGTTAATCTCTACCAACATTCCTATGCCCTAGGTGCTTAATTCTGTATCATGAACACAAAGGAATCCAATCAGGCTAATGTGCTCATGTGTATTCTTTGAGCAACCACATAAACAGGACTCTGTACCTAATACAACATGTTCTCACTTGTTCTTGCTATATTTCACATCAATATTTTAAAGTATTACCCAAACTCAGTGTCCACGAAAAATTTACCAGAAACTCACCGTTTACTACCAACAGTCTTTACTGTCTACTTGTAAATTATTGGTAAAAAGCTGCACCAATCCTCCAGATTCCACATGTTTTCAAGAGAAGTATTTAATCCCCAGGAAATGACAAGGCTCATTAAAGGTTTAACCAGATGCCCTCTGGAGTCTCATTCATTAATTCAACATGTATTTATTGCATGCCTACAATATACCTGACACCAAAGTAGGCATATAATGATAAAGAAAAAAACACAAACCTGGTCTTTAGTTTCACAGAGCTTACAGTCTAATGGGGGGGAGAGCAAATTTATTAGGCGATTATAATATAGCATGTTAAGTGCTAAAATAGATGTCAGAACAGGTGGTTATGTGCGGGCATGATTGGATCTTCCAGTTTTGTCAATGAGTGGGAGAGGAGTACTTAGGGAAGGCTTTTCAGAGAGGATAACTGCTAACCTGAGATATGCAGAATGAGCAGAGTTTAGCGAACCAAGTACAGAACAAGCAGTGAGTATGAAGGGGAAGGGGATCCTTCTGACAGAGAGACAGAAGTCTCAAAAGGTGTTGTGGTTAGAGGGAATAACATGCATGAAAGTCTGCAGGGCGTGACTTAGTTTGGGAACCATAGGAGGGGAGGGTGGAAGAAGAGCTAAGGAAGTTGGAGAGCTTTGTGGGGCCATAGCATAAACAAAGCTTGGTGCTATTTTGAAATAGAAGAGAGGATTTGAAATGTTCCTGACACATATAAATGAAACATACTCTAGGTGATGGATAGCCCAAATACCCTGACTTGATCACTACACAGTCTATGCATGTGAAAAAAGTATCCCATGTGCCCCATAAATATGTACAAATATCATGTATCAATAGAAAAATAAAAGAAAATAGAAAGACAGAGCTTGGTGCAATGGCAATGTCTTTGAGTATGCTAGGGACCCATTAAGGTGTTTTGAAGGAGAAACATGACCTAATTGGATTTGCATCTTAGAAATTCCCTCATAATCACTCAAAATGAGAGGTGAGTGTCCAGTTTTCAAAGAAGGATAATGAACCAGGGAAGACTTGTAGGAGGTGTCTCCTGGGTTTTCTCTCAAGTCTCAGGTTCTCTGAGAGCTACTTAGTGTTCATCCTCTGGACAGTTTTTGGTCAGTCCTTCTGGAGGGACCAGGCCCTCCCACAGACCCAGCTGCCCAACTTTGGCTTCTCTAACATGGAAGAGACATTGTCAGCAGCTGACAATATATCTCTGTGTGTTTCTACAGTGTAGAAGTCAAAAGCTTAAATCACTAGACATGTTGGAGGAGAAAAGGTTGGAACCACATTATTTAATGGACAGGAGGAACACAAGCTTTTCACTTGGGTAGTGGCACAAAGCAGTCTCTCTTGTCCCAAAAGGGATTGCATGGAGCAAGGAAGGTGTACACCTGTCTCAACTGAATGAATGATTCACACAGGGGCTCTGTGGCTGGAAAACAAATGCCCTGGATATTAGCTGGCTCTGATCCAAAATCTCCAAAGCCCCTTCCTATCCAAGGGGGGCCACATTTCTCCCCGGGTGCAGCAATTTCCAATTACTTTAAGAGGAGGAAGAAATAGAGGAAATTCGACAAAATGACAGCCAGGCCCTTCTGGGAGGCTTGTCCTGAATGCTCCTCACCTCTGAGCTCCTTGTGCACTGCCCACCCACAGACTCCTTTATGAACTTCAGCCAGCAGAGCCCCTAGCCCCCAGAGGGAAGTGGTCTAATTAAAATCACACTTCATGCTGCCAAATTGGATATGTTAGTCTCAGCTCCAAGAATGTCTTGGAAGAGTATCTGGAGTTGAGTGAGTCTTTCCCAGAAGAGACTTTTTCTTGTAAAAAATGGCAAATTCAGCAGATGGAGAGAGGGGGATCTTGGTTTTGAATTTTCTACTGGTCCATGGCTCACTTCACTTGCTTTCTCTCTGCGCCCCTGTTTCTTGTTATATGCTATTGGGTTTCCATATCCTTCCTTCACATGAATCTTGCAAGGATGACAAGAGGAACTATCAATCATTAAGCTTCACAGTTGTGTAACACAGAGATGAAAGGTAAGAGCATTAGATATGGCAAGATTTGTGTTTGATTTCTGACTCTTCCTTTTAGTAACTGGGCAAGGTACTTCATCACTTGAAGGTTTTCGTATGTGTGAAATGGGGACAGAAAATACCTCACACAGTTGTAAAGTGGCTGACACATTCTGAGTACTAGAGAAATGATAATTCTTCTTATTATAATTATCCGATTATTTTTAGTATTGTCAGATTATTATCAATGGAGAATTGGAGCAAGGCATTAAGAAATTATAAATTATTCTTGAATGCCTTGCCGTTAGCTAAATGTTGGATTGCAGAAAAGTAATTTTGCCTCCATAAACCTCAATGTTGTTTTCTATAAAAAAGGAATTTGGAATAGCCCATCTCTAAGATCTCTTCTAGCTCTAATATTCTAGAAATCTAAGCTTACAAACATTGACTTTTCTTATTCCTTTATCTATTCATTCAACAAATATTTCAAATAAAACATACTGTTTATTCAGCTCTTATTGTGTGCCATAGACTGTAGTCAACAGTGTACATTGATTATCTCATGTAGTGCACATAACAATACAGTTTATACTCCCAAAATACTTCTGAATTTTCTGTTTTAAAAAATATTCTGTTTTAAAGTTTGCTGGAAGTCTTATTTTCCTCTATTAAATCTTTGTTCTCTGGCATAAAGATAACAATTTTAAACAAAATTTTTAACTGCATAACAGAATAGAAAATAATAACTACTATTTATTAAGTGCTTTCTATGTGCCAGACACCATGCTCAATTCTTGGCATGCAGTATTGGGCACATTTTCTATACCATGGATTCTCTTAGTGCTATTCTCTCCTGCACTTCAATTGCTGGTGGTACCAAAGATATCACATCTTCTCTTTGAGGGATTGTTCACAAGTCTGCCTCTATGTCTGTGATGATGGTTAATTTTATATGTCAATTAGACTGGGCTAAGAGTTTCCCAGATAGCTGATAAAATGTTATTCCTGGATGTGTTTTTGAGGTGTTGCATTTGAGTTGTTAGACTGAGTAAATCAGACTACCCCCACCAGTGTGGGTGGACATCACCAATCTGTTGTGGACTTGGTAGAACAAAAAGGTAGAGGAAAAGCAACTTTCTTCTTTCTTCTTCAGGTGGAACATCCAGTTTCTCCTGCCTTTGAACATCATTTCATCTTGTTCTTGGGTTTTGGGATTCCAGGATTTACACCTGTGGGCCCTCCTTTACCCCATTGGTTCCCCAGCCTTCATACTCAGACTGGGAGTTATACCACTGGGAGAATCCCATCCCTCAAACTCAGGCCTTTGGATTCAGACTGAATTACACTATCAACTTTTCTGGTTCTCCAGCTTGCAGATGACAGATGGTAGGATTTCTTGGTCTCCATAATCACATGAGCCAATTTCCATGATAAACATCCTATCTGTCTATCTATCTATCTATCTATCTATCTATCTATCTATCTATCTATCTATTTAATCTCTTACTGGTTATGTAGTTATGTTTCTCTGGAGAACCCTGACTAGTACTATGGCCAAAAACATCTGCTGAGGTCTGTGTGGCTTCGCTTGGAGCTGACCAGCAGCTTCCACACCAGGCGGGCAGCCCCCACCCCTTGGATGCTTATACAAAGCCAAACTAACTGCATGTCCTGAATTTCAGGTTTTTCTTGCCACTTCCATACATGGATGAAATGCACAGCATGGGATATGGGTTGGGTGTGAAATTAAGTTTTCTCAACAATTGTCAAAAGGGATAGATACAGCAATCCAGAAGTACAAGCTATTAACTGTGAAAATCAGAAGGCAGTAATAAATTCAATTTACTTCCTCTGTCACTTGGACTATTCTTTATACTACCTGCCTGGAGATGGCGCATAGGACTAAGTGGATCCATCTCTCATCATACAGCTATGTCTCTTTATGGTTCATCATATAATAGTGGGCAGTACAGTAATGTGTCACTTTGCATTTCTGTCCACCCTTCCGTACCTCATTTTCCTTTTCTTACCTTCTTGCAAGCCAGGAATTGCATCTGCCAAAATTCAGCATTAGAACTTCGTCCTTGCATCAAGTTCTGTTTCCCGGGGAATTTGGGCTAAGACCATACAATATGATTTTTACTTCTCACAATAACCTTATAGCACAAGAACTATTTCTATTTTCAATTTCCAGAAGAGAAGAGAGGTTTAAAGATATGAACTAAATTAATTGGTCAATGTCACATGGTAAAAGTGAAAAGAAGAGTTAGTACTTCAACCAAGGGCTGTCTTATTTTCAAGACAACATTCTTAAGCTTTATCTCATATCTATGATAACATAATTTGTAGCAAGAACATATAATCAGTCAATATTTATTGAATACCTCCTATGAGTCAGATACTCTCTAGGCAGCAGAAAATTAGGAGTGAATAAGACAAGCACTATCCTGGCCCAAAGATGCTTAATATTTTTTTGAACACATGTGTTAGTTAAGGTAAGTAACATGAGTCGCTATAAGAAAAACTACAGTCTCAGTGGTTTTGTACAATAAAATTTATTTTTCATTCACATCACAATATTTTGAGAATAGCGATCAACCTGATAAGTGTAATGAATGAAATCAAGGATGAGTTCAGGGTGATTTGAAACCAGGCAGAAGGGACCCAGACCGTTACAGAAACAGGGAGATATTTTCTAAGTTTAAACGGAGGTTCTGAAGAGTGAGAAGGCATTGGCCAGGTGAAGTGCGTGGGTGAAAGCAATTTGTTTTTAGATTAAAAAATATGTATATATTTTAAAAAGCAGTTTTAGATTTATAGAAAAATTGAGGATAAACTACAGAAAATTCTCATGTACTCCTCTATCTTCCTCCCTCTTCCCCCATTTCCCCGTTATTAACATTTTACAATTGTGTGGTACATTTGTTGCACTTGGTGAACATATATTGATACATTATTATGAATGAAAGTCCACAGTGTACTTTAGGGTTGATTCTTTGTAGTAAAGCATTCCACTTTAACAAGCCCGAGACAGGTAGCCTGCCTGCCATGCAGAATTAGGAAGCATTGCTTCTTTTTCCAGCTTCTCCTGCTTGGATGTATGTGGCATGCATTGCCAATTTGCTCTCCTATTGGGCAGCTCTGATGATGAATTTTTACTTTTAAGAATCCATTCAAGGCTACCTATTGTTTTGAGGATCAAGGCTCAAATTCTGATTTGCCTGGTTTTGAAGGTCCTCTACATGCTACCAACTTTTCCAGGCTCATCTCATACAGCTTCCCTATTTATATACTTCAGCAAAATTTAACTATTTGGCAATTACATAGCAAAATTCATGCAAGACAAGTTTTTTTTCTCCTTACTTTTCTTTCAACTCTTCCCTCTATTTGGGATATTTTTTTCCCCTGTTGCTATATAATCATATTCTCTTATCCTTTAAGGGTTGATGCCAATGCCAACTCTCAGATGCCCGTGATTCTGCCAGTTAAAGATCTCTCTCTTTTCTGGGCTCTCCTAGTACTTTATCTTCCTGGTTCTTATGATATAGTGAGCACATCACACATTGTATTTTATTTAGTTCTTTTCTTCTCAAAGGTAAAAGCCAAGCTTACACATCTTCATTGTCTCCATAATACTTAGCGTAGGAAGGCTCGGTTAGCAGGTACACAATGGACATGTGTTGCCTTGAGATCAGGACCTTCTGCATCCTCTCCTTTTCCCACTTCATTGGGTCCTTAGACAAAATACTTGCCCTGGTAGGACTAGGACACAGAGTACAGAATGGCCTCCTCTAGTCTTATATCTCCAGTGCCATGAAGTATCATTGGTGTAATGGATGTTCAGTAAGGTAGAATGTAACAGTCAATTTCTCTACCTCTGATTGCACTTGCAGCACTCTATGATTCTAAATTGTCCCTCAATAGATGTTAACCCCGATGTAGTAGCCACTCTGATGCCCTCATAGATTCCCTTCCATCCACTGGCAGTTGTGAGTCTGGGCTGCCAATAGCTCACAGCACTCACACTCACAGCCAGAGAATTCCCCTTGGTCAATGGTGAGTCACCTTACTCAGATAGCCTGGGAGGTAGCTTTTGCCTTCAATCCCCTTGGGAACCCGGCAGTCAAGAACTACAGGGACATAAAACTAAATCCTCTTGCTTCAAGATGGGGCAACTCTATGGCACCGGTGATGATTCACCTGGCCTAGTGGATCATGGTAAAGCTTTACCTAGCTTCTTCCTTAGCTCTATTCTCAGAGGTCTTCATGCCTTTCCACATAGGAGGGCCTCTACTATTAGGGGATTTTAGAAAGCAAGGGAAACTGCCAGGAAAATACAAATACACACATACACAAACACACACACACACGCACACAGGCGCACATAGCATTTCAATGTATCATAAACACAAACAACAATGTCTATCATCCAAGCTCTGTGTAGTATCAAACTGTCAATCCAGCAACGTTCTCCCATTTATGTGCCCTTCTGCTCTCCTTATCTCCAAAGAACAAATACAATATTTGATTTGTTCTAGTTATAATTTCTCATTCCTCCTAGAATCGGAAATTTAGTCTAAATTTTTGTTCACCTCTTTCTAACCCAAGACCAAAACACTATGCATTTTGTGTTTTTTCAAGAGTTTTTTATGCATATTATAGCTTCTAGATTCCTTTTTTTCCTTTACTTTATCCACACACACACACACACACACACACACACACACACACACACGTATATATATAGTTTTTTCTTAGATTGCAGCTGAATCTTCTACTGGCTCTCAGGGACCACAGAGCAATAATTCGAAGTGGCTTGGTAGAGAGTTCCATGGCAGAGAGCCAGTTTTCCCTTCCAATAGTTCAACCCAAAAAGAATGGAAGGAGAAAAATAGAGCACCCTGGAGGCAAGAATCCTTGAAAACCCCCTTCTCACTTAGTGAGAGTGAAAAAGTTCTATTCATGACTTTTACCACCAGGTTTAGTCCACTGCTGAAAAACAACAAGGAATTTGGAATATCTGCTTAAAATGAGTGTAAATATTTACCCACATATGCTGAAATATTCTTGTGACATTTAGTCTGATGCATACTGCCAGGAGAGAAGGAAGCTCCTGAGCCAAACACAGGAATTTTTTATTTTTAATCTTCCCTGGGAGTAGAGCAAACATTTGCAATGATATAAAATGTATTAAATTCACTGACCCTGGAATTCATAACTGGTTATGCATTGAGTACTATCGTCTTGTTCAGAACTCCAATGTTTGTGAGCTCTATATTCCTTACGAGAAGCTCGTTATTCTTTAAGAACATGAACAGTGTTATTCATATTATTGTCATTATTATAATTAAACAGACAGAAATGTATACACGTGTTGATCTTACTATTGTAGCAATTACATTGTGGTTATTAAATTTATGACTCTATTTATAGAGTGCTTATCTTTGGAAAAATATTTTTACATTTGCAATCCAGGACATAGTATGCACTCAAATGTTTGTTGAGTCACTCATACTCATGCACCTATCCGTACTGTGTGACAGACTCTTTCTAAACACTTTGCATGTATTTTCACATTTGATATGAAGATAGATGATCTAAGTAGGAAAAGCATTGTTTTTCATTTCAACAGGTGGGAAAACTGAGGCTCAGATTGGACAAATGACTATAAAAGGCATTTGACAACCACCATGTGTTCAACGCCTAATATGTATTAGACTCATGCATATATATACGTGTGTATATATATACATATTTGTGTACACACAGACACACACATATGTATTTGTATATATGTACATACACACATACATATACACTATCTGCCCATGCCATGGTATTTATATAGATTATTGAGAAAGGAAGGTACATAAATAATTAGAAAATTGCACAACTGCAAGGCACATAAATAATTCTTTCATAGAAAATAGCACAACAACTGGTAAGCACAGAAATAGGCTCACAGTGAATGGATACCTAATACTACCTGGTACATTGTGTATGAGGCAAAAACAAGGTCAACAAATGTTTAACGGATGAAGCTGAGATCCATTTTAAGACTGAGTAGGAGTTGAGTAGACATGTGTATGTGGCAGGGGGTGAGGACAGAGGCCTGTGTTTATGGAGAGCATGTTGGGTAGGGGATGTCCACATCATGGATTAAAAAAAAATGAATATATAAGGGGACTTCCAAGGACCTATAGATGCTTGCTCTGGCTATAACAGAGGGAATATGCAGAGGAGAATGGTGGAAGGAGCTCAGCTCTCAGATTATTTAGTAGGCGGATCCAAATGATGCAAGGCTTTGAATGCCATGCTAAGGTGTTTGGTCCCCACAACCGGCAAACAGCAGAGCCAGGGCCTGAATTCCTTAGGGCTGCTTAGTTCTCTTTCCTATTCCCAGGGATACTCCCCTGCTCTGTGTATGTATGCATGTGTGTGGTTGTGTGCATGCTTAGGAATCTACATGCACACACTATTTCTTCATGTTGAGGGTTGCAGAGGGATTGGATAGTACTGAAGGGCAGCATAAATCACAGAAATGTTTCTATTTCAGACACACTCAGTGGCTTGAATCAGGCTGAGAAAAGTTATGTGTAGAAAAACTGGTTGAAAACGCCAAAGAATAGAAAAAGAAAGTAATTGGATAAAAATGTTTGTAAGTTCCTTGGGGCTACTAAAGCATTTGGATATTGCATGTTCTTTGTAAGTTGTGAATGTTCCTTGTAGACTTATTTACCAGGATGCTTTTATTGATTTATATTTTTAAGCCTATGATCCTTTTCTTCAGGTCTCAGAGAAGACTTCCTTGAATTCCACATCCTAAACAAGTCCTCTAGATATGCAGTTATTTTTAGTACTCTATCCTCTTTCATGTAAATTATCACAATTTAATTTAAATAACTACTTATGTAATTGTTGGCATGTTTATGCCTGTTTCTCCCCATTCTGTGTAATGCCTAGTCATAGGGAAGATCTGGTTCACTCAATAAATGGGCACTTACTACATGTGTGTTGAATAAATTAATGAAAATCAGACTGAAATCAGAATAGATCATCATGATAGCCAACTTGATGTTTAAATCAGTCACAAGTATCCAAAAGATTCCACTAGGGCTTTCAAAAAAAGTGAAATTAACTTTGCAGTTTTAAGAATGGTGGCTTTGGTTAACACTGATAGATTATGTACTGTGTACCAGGCTCTGTGCTAAGCATGTGATGTGTATTTTCTCATTTAATCTTCACAACAACCTTGTAAGATAGTAACATTGGCTGAGACAGAGATTTGTGCTCTCTTTCCATCATGAAAAGTTGTTGGGAAGTGGATGCCTTGCCGGAGACTATATTCCAGCCCCCTCCTTGCATCTAGGGGGGCAGCGTGAATGGTTCTGGTCAATGAAACATGAGCAGAAGTGATGTGTGTCACTTCTGGGTGGAGGCACTTGAGTCCTTGGCTTTCTATTCCCATGATTTCCTCTCTCTTTCTACAGCAATGTCTGAGATAATGTCTTCAAAGTAGAGGCAATAAGGTATGAGAAGCCTCATTGAAAGACCGAATGGAGAAAAAACTCCTAAACATGGCCAACTTGTATTTGACTGGGATACGAATAAACAGTAATCTTTTACTGTGACAAAAATGCTGCTAGGATTTCAAGATTTATCTGTTACAACCTTGAGCATTACTTATCCTAACTAATATAGGTACAGCTATTATGGCCATTGTACAGAGGAGAAAAATGAGCTTAGAGAGGTTAAGCACCTATTCGAAGTAATGTAAGTGTAAATAATGAACAGGTATTATCATTAGTGACTCCGTGGTTTCATTGGTGGGGTGTGTGGGGAATTTATGTAAGTATCTGTTTGGAAGGGGCTAGTATGGCAACCTGAAACTTAGCTTGTGTATAACGTTATATAAGGTTGGGAAAACTTCAGTTGTCCAATACAAAATAATGTGAGTGTAGCTAAGGAACGTGATGTGAGGCTATAGTAGTCCCACCTCAAAGCCAATTTGTGGCATATCATACATCTCAAATGCATTACATAAATATCTTTAATTCTCACACTACAAAAAACAGGTGGTTTATGGCCATTTTACCGATGACAAATTAGAGTTTGAAGGAGATAAGTGATTTGAGATTCAAGGCCAGGGCTGTCCAATTCTATGTATGTCTATCATAACTCTGCTATACTTAAAAAGGTCTGACTTCATTAGTCTCAGATTCGGGGGTGCATAGCCAAATCCCTCTCTTGCACTCTCAAAAGTTATACATGTTTCAAGTCCATGACCATTGTTACTGAGCCTCTGCCACATCCCAGCATTTTTATATACTATCTAATTATTTTGGATGCTTATGAGAATCTAGGCTGTTAGACATTACTTAATTCATTTTACAAATGAAGAGAGTAAGATTTAAAGAAAGAAAGCAGAGCTTGCCTAAAGCCCACTTATTAAGTAGGTAGCTGACCTGAAATTCGAACATGAGTTGGCTAAATGCGAGGTCAGGGGTGTCTTCATGATAACATAGAGGCAGGGGGCTGAGGAAGATCTCATGAAGTAGATGGGGATTGCCATTCGCATCAGTGGTCCTCAAACATCACTGTGCGTGAGAGTCAACTTGGAACTTCCTGTAATTCCCACTAATGACTGGGTTCAACTTTAGAGATTCTGATTCCATATGTCAAACATAATAACTAGGAACCCATATTTTTACCAGCTCCCCAGATTAACGTGCTGCAGATGGACTTCCAATTTAGACCCCAGCGACCGTCACCCAGGGCTTTCAGCCCGGACATTTAGTGAGGCTCACATTTTGAAATCCTTTATTGCTCTTCCCAGAACTAAGGAAGAAAATGAAACATCTCCTTCTGGAAGGAGGCAGAGGCCTGGAGCTTCCAGTCCTTAGCATTCTGCTCTTGGCTTCCGTTCCCTCTGTCGATTAGGCCTTTCAAACCAATTATCATTATATATTGCTGAGATTTATAGTCCTTGGTATTTGAGGTTACAAGACTTCCGTTCGCAGGAAGAAGCTCCATGCCATCACTTCTAATCAGCTCAGCACAACGTTTGATTTCCCCTCTGTAAGAGGGCACACTGTTCCATTAGAGTATTAATAGCTAGGCAGAATTGCCTCAATTACAGTGCTTGGGGAAACATAAAAATTGGCTTTGGGGGTCCAAATTTTTAAAGAACTGTGCTCCTTGTTATCAAAATAAAGTCAATGATTCAACAAAAATGACTAAGGTAAAAAAGTCTCTGACTCCAAATAAGTAGAGTATAGGGCATAGAAAATTAGTCTTTCCACAGGGATGGCAAGATGGTCTTCCCTGGGCTTACTATGGCAAAGAGAGGAAAATGTATTCCAAGTTCAAAGCAGAAAGAGTGTGTAGCACAGTGTCTGAACCATTTACTGTGCCATGCAAATTTACTAAATGTCATGAATAAATAAGCAAACAGGTGAGTATAAGACGGTTTGGGTGTATACCCTTTATAGGCATTATTTCATTCATTTGTGCATCTAAATATCCATCCTCCAGTCATCTATCCATCTACTACCCACCATTTACTCAATTATTGAGTGCTAACCATTTGCCAATCACTATGTTGTGATCTTGAGATATTAAAATATTCTGTCTTCCGAGAATTTACCATCCACTCTAGAAAGATGTGTAATGCTTCTTCATTGCCTATAGAATTACAAATATCCTAAGACCTTCTGCCCTATACTCCTAGCCTACATTTTCAGCCTCTTTTCTCAATCCCTTTGTCACACATAAACCAACCAATGAATCTTTACACTTTTGGCCTCCTCAGACTAAAATGTCCTTCCTTCCTCACTTATATCTGTCTTTATGCAAACTCTATGCTTTCTTCTAGTGCTGTCAAAAACCCCCTGTTTCATAAAGTCTGTCTTGACCCTCCCATTAGGTAAAATAATTTCCTCCTTTGAATGCTCACACTAATTCTTAACATTGCTGGGTGTAATTACTCTTCATTTCATTTCACAGATATTTTTGTTAATTTGTCTTTTCATCTCTAGAATCTCATCTCATTTCCTTCCTTCCTTCCTCCCTTCCTTCCTTCCTTCCTCCCTTCCTTCCTTCCTTCCTCTTCCCTCTTTTCCTCTCATTTCTCTTCTCTTCTCTTCTCTTCTCTTCTCTTCTCTTCTCTTCTCTTCTCTTCTCTTCCCTTCCCTTCCCTTCCCTTCCCTTTTCTTCTCTTCTCTTCTCTTCTCTCCTCTCCTCTCCTCTCCTCTCCTCTCCCCTCCCCTCCCCTCCCCTCCTCTCCTCTCCTCTCCTCCTCTCCTCTTCTTCTCTTCTCCTCTCTTCTCTTCTCTTCTCTTCTCGCTTCTCTTTTCTTCTTCTCTCTTTCCTTCTTTTCAACAGGAATTTGAGGCATACCCA
The DNA here is from genome assembly GCF_000956105.1 of Propithecus coquereli. Taxonomy (NCBI): domain Eukaryota; kingdom Metazoa; phylum Chordata; class Mammalia; order Primates; family Indriidae; genus Propithecus; species Propithecus coquereli. The sequence continues at coordinate 7,998,321 of NW_012155173.1, forward strand.
CCATATCTTAGGCTCATGCTGCCTATTAAAGAAATATGAAGGAAATTAATATTTACTGAATCTTAAGATTATGCATAGGCATTTTCATATGTGCTTTGATTTTTTAACCTTTAAAAGAAACTTGGTGAGTAGATATTATAGTCACTGTGTTTTCTTCCCTTTATACAAATTAGACATGGCTAAATGTCTTCTTCAAAGTTATACACTTGGGGGATGGTGTCATCAATCCAATCCAAATCAACCTTCTAAAGCCCAGATTCTCTCCCCGTTATATCAACAGACCCAACACATAATCACAACCCAGTGCAGCCAGAACAATGAAACAGTAGAAGTGAGCATGGGGTTTTGTAGGAGCAACTGTTACTTGGGAACAAGGAGGATGGAGGGAAGATAGAATTTATAGAGAAGGAAATTATGCCCAGAAAAGACAATAACTCACCCAAGAACATATAGCTTCTTGTGTGTGTCAGATACAGTGCTAGTATTCAGATCTTCCAGGTCAAACCCAATCCATGTAGCAGATCACCAGGCTGCTCACTCTCTACCATTTTAGTTATATAAGCTAACCTTTTAGGACTTGCTTCCATGAAGGTCCAGGTTATACTTTTATTCCCTCCTTGAAAAACAGAGTGTACCCTAAAAATTGGGGTCAAATCCAAGCTTTTGGGATTTTTTTTATATTAGATGCTTATTTTTGTGCATGCACATGTGTAGGGAGATGTGTTTCCCTGGAATACTAGACTATGCTCTGAATTAGGGCAGGGAAAGTGCAGAGCCATTTGGCTCAGATCCTACTGAGTAAAAAAAGAAAAGAGGGTTAGACAACGAGAGAGGGGAGGAATGGGTATCTTTCTGTCTAGTCGTGGCTCTGAAGTTGTTTGGGTGGGATCAGCTGGAGGGATCAGAAAATGCAAGAGGGATGCTGTTTCTCCACCCTCCCTCCTCTGCTCCTCTGTCCAGAACCACTCATGTCTGCTGGGGCCTCTTCCCATATGTTACTAGCATGTTTGGCCTGGCTAGTTTCTCCCTGAATTAACACAGGGCCCCGCTTACAAAAATTCTCCTTTATATAATATAGAACCTGGCAGGCTTGAGGGAAAACTTAGCTACCCACATCCCCACAGCTGAATAAAAATCTGGGCCTTGTTTACTGTTTTTGCAAACAAGCATCAGTTAGGGAAAGGCTAGAAGGGCTGGGCTTTGCCTTCTAACTTGAGAACATGTATGAGGAATCCACAAGTTATCTCAGGGAGTGTGGCTAAGAGTTGAGATGCTGTGACAAGGCCACACTGAAGTCTAGGGGCCCAGTCTGGGCCACTTCTTCTGGAATAGAAGTAAACATTATTCCACTGATTGTTTTATTTTGTTTCAAAGAACAAAACACTTGCAGAAACTTCTGGGCAAGTCGTGAGTCTCTTCTCTGTCAAATTGGAAGGTACCATGTTCGAAGTTGTGATAGAATGATAAAAGCCAAGAAAGTGAAGTCAGGAAATGTAGGCTCTGCACTTGGACACAGGATATGTCCAGACACTGTCACTCTCTGTCATTAGAAAAGTATTGCATTAGGTCAGATCAGAGATGGCTTGTATCTGATCCATGCTCATAGCAGGTATCATCACTCTATCATGACTCTCTCTTATGCTTTGCAAGAGGGTAGCTTCAGGATTCTTCTTAACACATTCCACTAGAGAGCAACTGTCTCCTAAAACAGATTGTACATCTCCAGATTAGATCATCATTTACATCTTTCCTAGATTTTTTTTTATTCTGTTCCCAGGGAAGAAGTATTTATCTTCATTCTACCTACACATTTTAAAACCTTTGGAAGGCATGTCCCAGCCCCACCCAACAAGTGGAAATGTATTTTGGTTGCATTATTTCCAAGTATGTATGACTATCTACAATCAACTTTCAGCAACTTTACAAAATTTGGTATTAGTGTAGTTAAAAAAACCAAATGTTTGGATACTGAGCTGAAAACAATTTGAAGTGATGCGTGTGATCCATCTGAATCCAAACACTTCCAGTTGGCAACTTCACATTGGACTCTCGAAACATCCTTTCTTCTGTTGTTTCAGATCCAGCCATCCAAATGAGCAAATAACATACTCTAAACATGATGCAGACTTTTTAAGCCTTGATTACTATAAATTTTGGCATTTAAGAGGAATCAAGATGCAGGATGAAGTGGCAGATAAAATACACATATATATATATATTTTTTTTTTTTTTAAAAAAACAAGCTTCCCTTTCATGAAAATACCTGGATGGGACAGGATTAAATGTAATGACCAGGGAATGGAGAGGACCTGGTGTATAGGCAGGGCAAGAGCACTGTACTCAGAGTCAGAGAGATGGTGGGTTCTGACCCACGGTCTACCTCTGTCTTGTTAAGAGACTTTGGATCTTTCTCTTCTCTTCTGATGTGCAGCCCTGGTTGCTGCTAAGCATTCTGTCCAGCTCCTTTTCTGCTCTCATTTCATACATCTGCTTCTCAGCTTCAGAAGGGTGAATGGATAACCCTGGGGTTCCTTAGAGCTATTCCTGTTTACACTTCTGTATCTCTGATTGTTTGAAATTTTGAGAAGAAAAGAAATGCTCCAAATATCATTAGTCTTTTTTCATTTAATATTCCAAGAAATTAACTTTTTGGTTACCTTCAATTTTATAAGCAGTAACTTTCAGAATTTTTCATTGTCTTACTGTAATACACATCCATGTGTTTTTGTCGATAAACTTGCAATGAGCTGTCTGCTTTGGGTCTCCTATTTCACTCTTTCCTGTCAAAGACTCACCATCCAGAATACCCTCATTCTCTTCTTTTTTTCTATCCTCTTTCTATTCCTCATTTTATCTATTTTTTTCTATTTTTCCCAGAATTTCTATGTAAATCTTATGCATTCTTTAAAGCCTAGTGTTTAATCTTCTCTATGTGGCCATTCTTAGTCATTTCAAGTCGAATTCTTATCATTTGTTATACACCTGATCATGAACAATATTGTCTTTATAGATACTTCATCCTTTTATAATCTATTTATGCATTTATTCCCCACTTTTCAATAGGATTTGAGGGTGCACAAATATAGTTAAAAAGAATCTCCTGTTAAATTTTAAGTAATTGGGTAGGTATGCTTACATGTACATTTTTTTCACATATCATCTTTATAACCACACCTAGAGGACATTATTTTCTGGTTTTTGAGTGAGATAAATGAAAGTAGAGGCAATTAAGGTCATACACCTACTAATAGTAACTGATAGAGCTGACCTTGAAACTTAGATATTGTGTGACTCCAAAATGCATGCTTCTTCTGCTACCACATACTTCATCCTCTTTTTGCCACTAATCCTTTAACCAGTAGGTGTGAAAAGCCACATATTAAGAGCTGGAAAAAAGCCAGGGGTGGGGGTTAGTAATGGAAATTTAAAAGCATATTTTAAAAAATCTTCGTTGAATAGAGTTACAGCAATTGAGTGCCACAATCAGCATTGAGCTTCCTGGAAGCCTAGGCAAGGAGAGAAACATATTTTCTGGCATATAGTAGAAGAAATTATAGATAGGTACACACGTTATCCTAGAATTTACTTCTGACATGAACTTATCACAAAGGATACTTGGAAATACATTGGAAGATATTCTCAGTAGTACTATGATCAGGAGTCCAAAAAATGTTCTGCATATATCTGTTTTTTATAGTAGCAGCTAAATTATAATTCCATAAAGAAAATTCTTTTGGGGCTCCAAAACATATGGTCCAGGGATGTGACTTGCTATTGATCTCGCTTAACCTATAGATAAAGTATGGAGTATTTTAAGGTTTGAATAGTTAAAAAGTTCTTAACCCAGTATTTGCTTGAGATGATAAAGGGTTTTTTTTCCCCCATACATAATAAAATGCATATTTTTTCTTGATTTTTAGAATGAAAAATTTATTAATTGTTATATAAAGATATGGTTATCTTGCAAAAGATTGTTTATAAGATTAAGTGAGCTATACTTCTAAATAGCAGGAAGTCATAAGATAATATAGTGTGAAAAATCATGGCTTTGGAGTTCTTGGGGATAGTGAGTGGTCAACAAAGTCTTCCCAGTGGAGGTGACATTTGAGCTGAATACTATTGAATAATTAACAGAAACCAGGAGTAGTAAGTTCCATTCTAGAGGTAGCTTCAAGATGTACAGGTAGCTTAGAAGGTGAAGGGACCAACTCTCTGAGCCCCAGTAGAGGTGACAATTGAAGTAAATACTGAAAGGTGAGTTTTCCCAGAAGGCAAAAGGGGAACGGGTCTTCCGAGGAGAGGAAACTGCATCTGCAATGGCATGGAAGCATTAAACATGAAAAAGCAAATGCACTCTAGGTGACTTTAAGTTGCTTCGTGTGGCCAGAGGTGGCCCATGTAGGAAAGGGGCCAAAAATCAGGCTGGAAGTCAAGAGAGTCAGATGATGAAAGATCGCATATAAAATTCAAAGGAGTTTGGGTTTTGTTCTGGGTTTGTATTTTAGCATAACACTACTTGTAAAAATGGAAAAATGTGAGGCTGGAATCAAGGAAAAATAGGGAAGAAGCTGCTGTGATTATCCAGACAAGAGCTGATGAACTAGAACTGAGGAGTTGGTGAGAGAGAGATGGAGTGAGAGGAGGGGTGGGACTGAGAGGTCCTAGGCAATGCAATCAATTGAATTTGGTAACGGTGGCTCGGCAGGGGTATCAGAGTGCAAGGAATTCAAGATGACTAAGTTCTAAGAACTACTGGAGGAAGTAATACATCTGTCCTGGGGTCAGAGTAGTCTAACAATTTTCAAACTCATGATAGGATTCCCAATGATCCATTGTTAAATGAGAAAACCCTCTGGCTTGGGTAACTGGGAAAATAGTGATGTTGCAGCCAGAGGTTTGACTAGTGGTGCAGAATTGAGGACACTAACTGATATGTATAGGGCTTCTTTAGGATTATGGTATGTTTATCCAATTATTATAATAATAGAGTGTTTACTGAGCTCTTCCAATGTACTAGGCACCTGGTTAAGCTCTGTACATATGGTATTGCAATTAAAGGTCACAAGCTATGATCATACTGGTCATAGAGGAATTCCTCTATGGGGAATGAGTGATTGCTCCAACAACAATTTTATGGATGAAGAAATTCAGGCTCTGAAAGATCAAGAAAATCAACCAATGTTACAAAGTTAATGAGTAGCAGAGCCAGGTTTGGACCCAGATCAGTGCGATTCAAAGCCTGCACTCTTAACCATGATGTTTAGAGATTGAGAGAGAGAGCAAATTGCTCAAGATCACGTAGTAGGCAAGGGTTTCATAGGGGCAGGAACCATCTCTTTCTCTTACACCACATGTCTTGGCTGAGAAGGCTAGTCAAACCCTAGCCCTGTGTCTTACTAAAGGACAGTCTGCAGATATGTGCAAGCTCTTATGGAGAAAATGCAAAGCTATACAATTTACTGGGTGGAAAAAAGTAAGTCTTCTGCTTCCGTTAATTCTGCAGCCAAGTAACTGCCTAGTGCAGTGACTTCACTTCTAAGGATGGGAAGGTGTTAAAAGAAGAAGAAAGGGGAAAATGAGTTGGGCTATCTTAGTGAGTTCATTCTTACTATAATTTGCTGACAACCAAAAACCTAGGAGCTGCAAATTATATAAGTGAACAAAAGTTTTCACAGAATACTGGCATTTTTTCATACTCCTGGCTAACTGCTGAGATATTAAGGAGGAATACTGGGGTTTATAAACTCTCATGGTTGCACATAAATACTAAGTTTCTATATCAGTGGAGAAGATTGTATGAGAGGTGTGGTCTGAAAGACCATAGGCAAATTCATCCTTTAAATATCTCTGTCATTGGCAAGTGAAACAGTGGTCATTGATAGAGTAAATTTGGGATCAATAACAGTTTGGAGATGATATTATCTAGAATCTAATTTTACCTGCAACTGTTCTTCCTACCTCTTCTTGAGGATTTCAGGTGTACACTTCTTTATAAGGAGTTTCATTATTTGATGGACAGTTCCAGCTATTACAGCCAAGTTTCTTTATTGACCAGTGTCTGTTAAACAGTAACTTTAGTTCTTTCCTAAGTGCGTCTCCTTTTTATATTCGACTAAGTTCTTTTCCTACCAGGTTTCAGAATGAAAAGAATGTAGATAAAACAGCTTTTATTTATTGAGCACATCAGACCCTATTCTAGGTGGTTTTTATGCCTGGTATTTTATTTCATCCTAACTGCAACTTAGAATGTGGAAAATGATTATTTCCATATTATATATAAGGGTCTCAAGTTACAGCGAGGTATTAAAAATGTATCTGGTTGCCCAGTGAGTAAATGATGGTTCTAGAATTTGAACTCAGATAGGTCTGATTCCGGGGATCAGGTTTTTCTACCATACCAAACTGTTTCTTGAGTTTCATCTGCTTGGACTTTTTTCGGCTTGTAATTGTTTGCTTTACAAACATATATACGTAGAAAAGAAAGTTCAGTTGTGGAGAAAATTATGACTACTCTTTAGAAAGTCTTATATTACATTTATTTTGAGTCATTTTCTAGGAAAAGCAATGAGCAAATGAAACAGCTAATAAACAGCATTTTTTAAGAACTTTATTTTGTGTCGATGTTAAGAAAATAAACATGAAAATAATCTGGGCAGGTGAAGTTAAAACTATCTCCTTTAATTCTCTGCTAATGAGAGTAGAGAAGAGGCAGTTTTTTTTTTTTTGAAACCCAGTTTGGCAAAAGCTTTAACTTTCTGCATATGATTAAATAGGACAACATGTTCACTGTTTTTTTTCTACAGTCGATATTTAAATATTGAGCATCTACTGTATGGAGGTATTTTTTGAGCTATTTAGGACACAGGAATGAAGGATTCATGAAACTTCAATTCTAGTGTGGGGAGACAAGAAAGTGCATTTCTAATATAATACGAGAATTATGATATGATGAAAAATGAAGCAGGATGTTTATGGATGGGGGCAGAGAGAGAGAGACAGAGACAGAAAGACAGAGAGAGAGAGGCGAAGAACTATTTTAAATAAAGTGAGGGAGGGTCTTGCATGAAGATCTGAACGAAGAGTTTTCTGGAGGAGAAAAAACCACTGCGAAAGTCCTGAGATGAAAAAAGCTTGTCTCTTCCATGGAACAGAGAGAAGGCCAGCGTGGCTGCAGTGGAATGACCTCTGGGAGCAGCGGTGCAGTGGCGAGAGGAGGCCACCGGCATGGGTAAGGAGGAGATCACACCGGAACTGAGGGCTGTGGAGGCTGTGCTGGGTGCTCAATTCCAAGTGTCCTAGGAGTAGGAGATTGATACGATCTGACTGTCTTTTTTAAAATATTTCTCGTTCTGTTAAGTGGAAAACAAACTAAGGGAGTCCATATAGAAGCAGAAAACCAAGAGTGAAGCTGTATCAGAGATGGGGGCAGAAGTGGACTAGGGTGATAAACTGGGGGGAAATGGAACAAGGTGATGGACCCAGGTGATGGACAAGAAGGAAATTGACTGAAGAAAGGTGGGCTGGGGGAGTGGACCAGAGTGACAGCTCGGGTGGTGGACTCAGGCAATGGGCTGGAGACAATGGAAATGGTGAGCATTACTGGGATTTGGGATATATTTTTAAAATGAAGGTGGTATAAATTGACTAATGGTCAGCTGTGAGGATGTATGGCACTGATTTCACTTTTAGAAATTTATTCTAAAGCGATAACCATAGAACTCATCAAAGATATGTTTATAAGAACGTTTATGGTTTAAAACAGTAAAATGTCAGAAATAACCTGTACTCATTAGAATTAGGAACTAATTAAATCCTGGAATGATGTGAACCAAAAATTAGCAGATATCACGTCTGAATGAGAAGATTTGTCAGTGTTTTTTTTTTTTTTTGTCCTTGTTTTTTTAGTTGGAATTTTTGAATATTTTTAAAATGATTCTGTTTTATTTTGTAAAAAAAATCAAATTTGCTTTTGAAAATAAACTGTCCTTATTTGACTGTACTTCTGCACAGCAGGGTCCACTGATTTTCCATTTAAAATGTATCCCAAGAACTCAGTGCAGTTGGACATCCTGTGAGGACTTCACAAACACTCCTGATAGATTTACTGTGTAGCAATATGAGCCCAAACTGAGGTTAACACTGGGATTCATACATGTTTGAAGAACTGGCTGGGTGCGTGTTTATTTATATGTGTAGTTTTGCACTGGTTGGAGGAGACGGGGTGGGGAAGGCCGCAGAGAAGGAGGAAAGGGGAGTGGTGAGAACAACTGTGTGCCTATGACATGCCTGGTGTGGCCCAGGGAATTTGGTCGCACCTATTCGTATAAAGGTCTCTGTGGGGCACAAAAGTACAGAGAAGGCATCCTCAGTGTCCCGGAGGTGACGCATGGCACACAATGGATGAAAATAACTTCTCACTTATTCTGGGGGAGCACACAGCCAAAATTTGGCATTTTGAGGTTGCCTGGGAATGTGGTTCTGGGAACATCCTGATGGGAGAATATGCTTGGATGTGCTCAGAGTCCTTCTGCAAGTGGGTTCATCATCATGTAATATGGAAGAGGGAGAAATGGAGAAGTAAGGGAAGAACATTGTGAACACCACAAAATTCCTGGAGTAAATGGGATTGATATGAACCCATGTTTGTCCCTTGCAGTCTTTGAAGAGTTAACAAGTTGGTTTGGAGTTGGAATCCTTCATTATACAAAAGAAAACATGGGAGATGATCTTTAATGTGACCCTATTTATATACAAAAGGCAGTATAATGTGGCAGGCTTGAGGCTGCAATAGAAGAAACAGTCCTAGCCCCCAAATTCTAGAGATGGAAAGGACGCTGGAAGTCATTTAATGCCTTGGGTCAGCTCCACAGCCACCCAAAGCAATGGTTTTTCAGTTTCTTAAGGGCTTCTTTGATGAGACCTACTGGCCTCCTTTTTGGTGTGTCAAGGTAGTCTCATTTCTCTCTTCTCCCAATAATGTTGTTTAGAAACATGGCCAGGGTTGTTGTGGCTGAGAGAATGAGTGGGGCCCAAACCCAGTCTGTGCTTTACTCTCCAAACTATGCGCCTGGCCTTCATGAAATGATACTTTTATTATTATTGTTGTTATTATTATTAATTTCTCCCTCTTGGTAGATATTGTAAAAATTAATTTGCCCTAAAGGATGCCTTTTTCTTTTCTTTTTTATTATTTAATTAAAGTCACCATGTGTGCTCAAGGGTGATGCTGAACATGGGTCAGAACAATTCATTCTAGCCACAACAAAGGCTGGTGAGATTCAGTGGGAATCCCCACAATTCTACACTCTTTAGACTAAAGGGACTCCCAGTGCAGAAAACAAACTAAAATTATAAGCAAGCTGTCTGCACCAGGTGCTATGCTAGACATGTTTCATTTAGCATTTTATTTAGCCCATACAGTACCCTTTAGAGTCAATTTTATTCTAGTTTTATAACTAAGAAAGCTGGAGCTCATAAATCTGGAGTTCTTGTACCTAGAAGGCAGCAGAATCAGGACACCAACTTGTGTTCCTTCCATACTGTTTCTCGGATTTTCTGCAGATAGTTATTCTCGACTTTGCAATTGTTGGCTTCTTCCTATTGGATCTCCCTTTGGTCCCTTCACTGGAGTCCACTCTCTTTAGCTCCCTATTTACTGTTTCTTTGTCACTTAAATAGGGTGTTACCGCTCATCTATGCCTGATTAGGACACTCAGAATGTTGCAAATTTCAGCTCTAACAAATCTAGAAAGATCTTATATCTGAAACATAGCCATCTTTCCAATCTTAGTGAATCCATCCTTGTGGCAGTCCTTTCCTACTCTAAAGTTCTTGACTCCATCATTCAATCTCTTCACACATTCTAAGACATTTTATCAATTGCCCAACATAATTCTTTTTTTAAAAAGCCCTCTTTCATTCCATTAAGGCATGGCTTTGGATCTATCCAATATTCATTTAGAGTCTCACTTCTCTCCAGAAGTCCCAATCAAATCCTAAAAGCAGCCTTTTTCTAAACGTCTTTGGCAGGCATGCACACAAACCATTTTATATGACTACACAGAACTTGTGCTTGCTTCTCTCTCTACAACTTGTCTCCAATTATTTCCTATGCATTTGTTTTCTTCCCTCAACTTGACTATAAACTCCTTGATGGCAATGCTGTGTACACAGAAGTTATGCAATAAATGTGTGTTAGTTGATTTAATTCTTTTATTATTCACTGCCTCCAGCCCACTCTCTGCCCTCCCCCTCTCCTGGTCACCTGGTTAAATAGGCTCTCGATAAATACTTACTGTATGAAATAATGAACCGGCACCAACTAAATATAAGGTGCTATTGTAGTAATTGGCTGGGTCAGACAGATAGTTGGATACCACGTGGAATTCTGTGGCAGCATTGGAATGCCACTGGATATATGGAGGTCTGGCAGAGAGCAAACTGTGGTTGGATTTGGGCACAAGAGGGTGAGGGTAGGAGTGGGAAAAATTAAGCAGGAGTCATTATGTCTGGGATGAAATGGAAGATCTGAGCAGGGAAGAAAGCAGCCGAATAGCAGACTGGCTCTTAGGATTAGAAAATCAGGTGTGAAAACCAACAACAGTAACAGCAACAACAACAATATTAATAAAGGGATAACCTTAAAAGTGGACTATCCCATGGTTCAATGTTAGTTCATTTATTTTCTGAGGTTGCTAAATCTTCATTCCAGATATGGAACCTAAATGGCATTTTGGAAAAGAACAAAAAGAATCATAAGGTATATTAAATTCTAATTAAAGATATGCATACTGAAGTATTTGAGTGAAACATAATGATGTCTGCAACTTATTTTGAAATGCACCACAAATAAGAAGGAATGATAGATGGAGAGAGGTCTGGAAATAAAGAGAGGCGGATGGAGAAAAGTAGATGGAAAGAAGTCTAGAGAGAGGTAAGTGATAAGACAAGTATAGTAAAGTGTTAATTGTAGAATATAAGTGGGTGTGTATATGTATGTTCACTGTAAAATATTTAAACTTTTCTTTTTGTTTGAAAATTTTTATAATAAAATGCTGGGAAAAATGCATTGTCAAGCAATTTCTTCAGTTCATTTAAAAAGAATCACATTGGATTCTAACAATGATTAGAGCAAAATGCTAGTTTATTTGGTTGAATTTTCCACAGTGTTAATAAATCTCTGTATCTATACAGGATGTATAGTCCACCAAGTACAAAGTGTGATGATTGAGAGAAAAGACTGGAGCCAGACATGCTGATTTTTGATTACTAGCTATAGTCCAGTGTCTAATTTCTCTGTCCCTTCATTCCTTCATTAGTTAAATATGTGTAATGATTCGCCTTGTGAATGTTAAATAAATAAAATACATGTAAAATGCTTAGAAAGTGCTGAGAAACAAACAAGCTCTATATCAATGCCACCTATTAGAATTAGAATTAGAATAATTATTACATCTTCCCATTTGATTTTTGGAATTGGAATAATTACTCTGCTTTATAGCTGAAGAAACTGAGGTCTAATAGAGACATTTCTTGCCCACGGCTGTATGAATTAGTCTTAGGGTTACTAAGTTTAAACTCCAGCTTTCTTCGCTTCCTTCAAAACATGCTTCTCCCTGCCTCCCAACTTCATTGCAAAGTTCAACCAACTCTAAGGTGGAAAAGAATGCTAAATGTCCAGCAGAGCACCTGGCACATGGTAGGCACTTACAAAGTAGACGAATGATAAAAATTCATTTATAGCACTTACTGTGTCAGTTACCCTGCTAAGCATTATATATTATCGCAAAGAATCCTTGTAAAAGCTCTAAGGGTTTAGTTTTACTGCCCTTACTTTCCAGATGAGAGCAGAGGCTTTAGAAAGGATATATTGCCCAAGATCCCACAGCTAGCAAATTCGAGCCACAAATCCATTTGGTTCCAAAGCTCATGCATTTTGAACAACCCTGCAACACTTTCATGAATGAAGGGAAGGCTTCTTCAAAGCTTAGCCAAATGGCAGAAATTAGGAGACATGAGCCATTTTACCCTCAATCCACAGAGTCTCCCCAGAGTCCTTCTCATCATGGATGCATTGTATTACTAGCAAATGTGAATGTTTTGATGAATTAGGCAAACACTCCAAATGCCTGTACATTGCAACATCTTCCCTTCCAAGGCCAGGGAATGTAGACTGTACGTTCTTTGTCCAGCTTGTCTGAATGCGTCAACGCTGTCTGGGAGGCACAGAGGTGGACGCTTTCCTAGCAGGGGTGAGGCCCCTCCTGAATGTCCAGCTCCTGTATTTGTAACATTGCCATGTGTTGCCACTGGGCCAAGGAATGAAGGGGCCCATGGTCCCAGCCACCTCAGATTATGCAAGCCAAGAAAAATGTGCAAATCGCATGAGAAAAGCAAGCAGTCCCCAAACATCTTTATTTGTTCATTTCTGTGCCCTGACGCTTTGATTGCAGTCTTGTACTTAGAAATTTCAAGATAAGTATCAGCAGCTGGACACTGGGTAAATCAGAGTCACAGACCCCATGTAAATACTGAAGTTTCGAAAGCACAAACTTATGTCCAACAGCTCAGAGCTCAGGACCCAGCAGGAAGGGAGGAGGCGTGGTGTTCTGGCTTTGGCAGAGTCAAGCTTCTGAGAAACTCATGGACATGTCTGTACATGCCTGAACTTGTCTGACAAAGCCAAGCAGAGATTTCAGGATCTGCCAGATTCAGACACAAGCGGCCTGCTTGCTCGGAACCAAAATGGAACAGTCAGAGGAAGTAAAGGATTAGAAAGGAGAAACAAAAGATTACAGGCCGAAATCTGTTAACAGAGCAGAGGTTGCACGGTGAATGACTGCAATGATGGCAATAACTAAGTTTAGTCTATTGTCATCTATTGAGTCCCTGTCATTGACAAGATCCCGTATCAGGCTTATTATATCTATTCACATAGTCCATTCTCCCAATAATCCTGAAGTGTGGATGGACTTTGCCCCTTTTTATAAATTAAACAGAAAAAAAAAAAAAAAAGAAACTGAAATTGAGTGGTAAAGCCACTGCCTCAAAGTCCAGAACTAGCAAATAAGAGGAAACAGGTTTTTATCACATGCCTGTGAGATCCAAAGACCAAGTTGTACCGTGAACTGTCATCATGATCAATGAACCTTAATCCCCACATAGGTAGAATAAATAATCACTATTGCATACCATTTTACAGTTTTCAAAGGAGTTATGTCATCCACAGGCACTGGATGCAGAAGAGATAAAGATGCCCAAACGGGTTTTGCTTCTAAGACAGTAACAGTTCATGTACTGGTCGTAAATTTTAGTTAGTGAACACACCAGTTTTTTTTCCCCTCCTGACAGAAGAGGAATTTTATTTGAGAAGAGAGAGGAAGAAAAAAGAGATAGAGAGGAACTCTCTATGCAGGGACTTAATTAATGGGTATGACTGATCCCTTGGCATAGTATAAGCTGAGAGGAAAGAGTTTGCTGATGAGATCTGGCAAGGACATACCAAGAAGAGGATGAACTGGATGAGTCTGAGCAACATTGGGTGTGAAAGCAGCCTCATCAGTTCAGCTAAGAGTAGATACGTTAGTGAGTAAAATTGTTGTAGAATAATGGATGAAGCCAAGTAACCAATGCTGCAGCTATGCTCTGAAACTCTGTGTTATTCAGGATCCTTTGGTTGCAAGTAACAGAATCCAACTCAAGTCAGCAAAAGCAAAAATACGTGAGAACTAAGAGAAGCAGACAGCAATTTCTCTTGCAACAGCATATACAAAAAGTAATGTAAATAAGAAAAGGAAAATAAATGCAAGGTAGGCTGGGAGAGTAGAGAAAAATGTTCCTGGAGAGGGTGGCTGAATCCAAATCCTGAAGTTTTTTGTAGAACCCATTAAAACATGTTGATTTGATTCTAAATGTAACAAGTAGCTGAGAAAGGGGAAGTAACATTGTCAAGAAGCAGGAAAATATGATTATCCAGTAAAATGATCACTTGAGCTGGTGTATGGGTTAGAGGAATAAAAAATGTCAAAGGTGATTGTTGGGTTTTTTTGGCTACGCATATAGAAGTGTCATTAACAGTGAAAGGGAACATAGAATTGACAGATATGAGGTAAGAGAAAAAGATTAATAATGCATTTAATTTGGCCCATATTGGATTTGAGATGGCTATGGGTCATCCAAGAGATACCCACAGACACTCAGATGTATGAACGTGATGCTTGGAAGAAATACCTGGGCTGGAGTTACAAATGAGAAGTCACTAGCACAAAGATGCTAACTGAAGCCATAGAAGTGGATCAGGATATCCGAGGTCACAACAAAAGGGGAGAGTGCAGGGAAGAGAGTTCAATATAGAACTCCAAAAAACAAACAAAAACAATACATATGGGTCAGACATGTTAAGAAGAAAATCCTTCAAATATCATAAAAGTAGCCAGAGAGAAAAGAAGAAATCAGGAGCAAGAATACTTTTGGAAGGGTGGAGTAAGGAGCTCTGAAAATCTACTCCTCCATAGAAGCAAGGACACTGGCAACACTGAAAAACTTTTTTTAGAACTCTATAGCTTAATCAAAAGCTTGCAACAATCTGAAAAGCGTTTATTGGAGAAAAATAACTGAATCTCAGTAAAAACAGGGAAGAGCTTTGTGGCATTTTAACAAGTATCCTTTGTGTTTCCTTATTCCCCTACGGTAGCCATGAAAACCAACAGCCTCACAAGTGTCTGTGAAAACCAGCAGTGTAGCAGCTACTGGAGGGGATAGAAATTGTTTAGAGATCTCACAAAGCCCTAGTCCCAGAGAATTGTCACTGTTTGATCTGCCTGGCAATTCCCTGGAAAACCCATTCACTGGGGGTGTCTTTATTTGATTTGACTCAGAGCTCATGCAATGGGAAAAGGCTGATCCCTAGAATGTTTGTCAAAAACAATCAGTGCCCATTATTTAAATTGAAGCTGCCTGAGGTAGTGATAACAATTTTACCAGTGGGGCAAATAAAAGGCTGGCCAAGAATCTTAAAAGAAAAAGCTGAGGAATGAGACAGTCATACAGGGCTTTAAAAGGCTCCAACGCATTCCTGGGCATTTAGAATGCCATGTGCATGCCCAGAGCTGTGTGCCTGCCCAGAAGAGACTTGAGAGGGTCCTCTTCTCTTAGTCTGGCTCACATGGAGGCTCTGCATAAGCAGGAATTAAAGGCTAAGGCAGAGTTGAAAAGTACCAGAATGTTGACACTGTGCCTCAACCCACCACACAGAGCTCCATGGCAAAGTGTGAGAGACGTATTGGTTCAAGTTATTCATGGAAATCTTTATCCTATCACTGGCTGACCACTAAGCTAACTGAGCAGGCACTTCAGTGGCCCCACACACAGGAGTGTGGACTTTTAAAGAATTAGTTAAGGAAAGCCACTAAACAAAAAAACTGTAATAACAACAACAGCAACAACAAAACACAGCCATGTTAAACCCTGGGAGAGGAGGAATCTTATTTTGAAAGTTGCCATGTTAGAATATGGAAAATGTCCAGTTTTGAAAAACAATTGTGACACACTAAAAAACAGAAAGGCATGGTTCAAATATATAATAATGAGCTAAATAATATCTTATATACATTAAAAGAACTTCTTAATTTAAAGGAACAAAACAAACAAAAAACACAGAAAGATTCTTCATTGGGAGTATATTCAGATAAACCTTAGAAAAATTAGTAGACTGGATTATGCTGTATCAGAAGCTTATTTTATTAATGTTTTAAAATACATAGTTCATGAGGCTTAGAAATGTTTATTTTCTTCTGTCTCAATCATTCATTTATTTAAAGAGGTTTTGACTATTTTGTCTAGTTATTTTTCCAACATCTTAAATAAAATGGTTTATTAACATTAAACAAACTAGCAAACTGAATACAGCAATATATAAAAAGGATTATTCACTTTCACTAAGTGGTATTTATTCCAGAAATGCAAGGTTAGTTTAATACCTGAAAATTAATTAAAATAATATACCATATCAATAGAATAAAGAAAAAAACCCACACGATTATCTCAACACACATAGAAAAATGACTTAACAAAATATAATACTCTTTTATGATAAAACAACTCAACAGTCTACAAATAGAAGGGAACTTCCTCAAACCGATAAAAGGAATTTACAAAACACCCATAGCTAACATCATGCTTAATAATGAAAGACTAAAAGCTTTCCCCCTAAGATTAGGAACAAGACAATGATGTCAATTCTCTTTTCTATTGGACTATTTGCTGTAGGTTCTAGCCAAGACAATTGGTGAAGAAAAAGAAATAAAAAGCATCCAGATTGGAAAGAATAATATGAAATGATCTCTATTTGTAGATGACAATTATTTATGTAGAAAATCCTAAGGAATCCACAAAAAAACTATCAGAACTAATTCCTGAATTCAGCAAGATTATGGGATATAAGATCAATATACAAAAATCATTAGTAATTCTAAATAATTTAAAAAATTAAGAAAACAATTCTGTTTATGATAGCATTGAAAAGAATAAAATATCTAGGAAGGAATTTTAAAATAAGTTCAAGATTTGTACACTGAAACTGTTAAACATCATTGAAAGAAATTGAAGGAGGCCTAAGTAAATAGAAATTCATCTCATATTCATGGAATGTAAAATTTAATATTGTTAAGATGGCAATACTCCTCCAATTGAACTAGAGATTCAGTGAAATGCCTATCAAATCCCAGCTGCCTTTTTTGAAGAAACTGAAAAGCTGATTTCAAAATTCACAGGGAAATGCAAGGGGCAAAGAATAACCAAAACAGTCTTGAAAAAGATGAACAAAGTTGAAGGACTCACATTTCTTGATTTCATAACTTACAATAAAAATATAGTATGTAAGAAAATGTTGTACAGATATACCTATGGGCTATAAATTGATGGAGTAGAAATAAGAATTGAGAAATAAACTTTTTATTTTTACATTTATGGTTACAAGTGTGCCCAGACAAATCAACAAGGAAAAAAATAGGGTTTTCAACAAATGGTGCTGGGACAACTGGATATCTACTTGGAAAAAAAATAAAATTGAACACTTCCTCATACCATACAAAAAAGATAACATAAATGGATCATAGACCTAACTATCAGAGATAAAAGTACAAAACTCTTATAAATAAACACAGTAGTAAATCTTCATGACTTTGGGTTTGACAAGTTTGTTGGATACGACACCAAAAGCATAAGTGAAAACAGAATAAATAGGTCAATTGGATTTGACCAAGTTAAAAAATTTTGCTATCAGGAAAGTGAAAAGACAACTCACAGAATGGGAGTAAATAGTTGAAAGTTGTATCTCTGATAAGGGATGTGCATCTAGAATATTTAAGAAACTATCGCAACTCAACAATGAAGAGGAATAACACAATTAAAAATGGATAAAATTTCTAAATAGGTATTTCTCTTCAAGGAAGATATAGAAATGCCAGTAAGCCCACGAAAATATACTCAACGTCATCAGCCATGAGGAAACTATGAATTAAAATCACAATGACATGTTATTTTACACCCACTAGGATGTCTAAAATTTAAAAAGACAGGCAGTAACAAGTTTGACAAGGATGAAAAATGGTGAACAAAACGGTACCCTCATATATTGCTGGTGGAAATGTTAAATGGTGCACCTACTTTGGAAATCAGTTTGGCAGTTCTTCAAAATGTTAAGCATAGAGTTACCATATGACCCAGCAATTCCATTTTTAGGTATATACCCAAGAAAAATGAAGATTTACTTTCATACAATAATTTATACATGAATGTTCATAACAGAATTATTCTTAGTGGACAGAAATTGGAAGCAACCCAATTGTCCATCAACAGGTGAATGGTTAAAATGTGATATATCTGTAGAATGGAATATTATTCAGCCATAAAAAGGAATGATGCATTGACACAAGCTACAACGTGAATATACCTTTAAAACATTATACTAAGTGAAAGAAGCCAGTCACAAAGACCAAATTTTGAATGACTTCACTCACATAAAATGTCCTGAATAGTCAAATCCATAGAAACACAAAATAGCTTAATGGTTGCCAGGGATGGGTGGGTGGAAGGGGAGAATAGGGAGTGACTGCTATAGAGTATGGGGTTTCTTTCCTTGAAGTGATATAACTGTTCCAGAATTAAATAGTGATTAGCATTGCACAACTCTGTGAATATGCTACAGACCACTAAACTGAATCTTACGGCATGTGAATTATATCTCAGTAGAGCTGCTATAAGCAAAAAAAAAAAAGGAGGGGGTAACCAGGAGATGTGGTGACAACAGTTCACACGCTGTGAATAAATCCATTTAGATAGAAATGTGAAAAATGTATTGGATTTAGTAACAGCTAGGTCTTTGATAAACTTTGCTGAAGATAGTGGAGAGATTGGGCAAGACAAGTTTGATTCATTCAGTAAATATTTATGAATTGCACATTACACAATGACATGTGCCATTGTGATGTGGAATATATGGAGAGAAGAAAGTCAGATAGTAATGGATTGATTTGATTTGAAAATGGGGGATGAAAAATGAGAGACTGAAAGTATAGACAGTCTTCATAGAAATTAGGCTGCGAAGGGGAGAAAACAAAAATGTTAGTAACCGGAAGAGGACATCTATTTAGTTTGGTTTGTCTTTTGTTAATCTGGGAGAAACTTGAGTGTCTTAACATGGGTGAACTAAGGGTCTATGTAGTGCTGATGGGAAGAGCTCATGAGAGAAATAGAGGTGGGGTTAATGATGCACAATAGGTGGGAACAGCTGAAAGGGCAACGTTCTAGAGAAGGTCACCAGAGCATGGATGGAGGAATCATCTTTACACAGGAAGAGACATAAGCGTTTACTGTGATGGCAGGAAGAGAGGAAAGGTGGATGGAAATGAAGCTTATTTTGAAGACTTGTGGGAGAACACCGAAGAAGTTTCCTGTCCTGGATTCTGTTAAAAGGGAAAGTTTACTTATGGAGAGCTAAGAAAGAATTGGTAGAGCTTCCAGACCCAACTGGAGGCAGTGAAATAGCCACAAAGAAGGAGTGTGTAGGGGAAACATGAGAGACTTCCCTCACTGTTGAGAGTGCAAATGAAGTTTGAAACCATCAGTTTGTTGTGGCCCCAGTCCACACAGTTGAACAATTGTTTTTACTTTCCCAGTTTTTACCAGCAGTGTTTAGATTGTAACATTAACAAAACAGATCAGGGAGTGGGTGAATATTCCATATTAAAAGAAATGAAAGTGTTCTATTGATAAAGGAGTCCTTTAATGAGGGCACCCAGCATCTAAGCTGTGGGAAAGAAGTGAAGTCTGGAAATGACTGATAGGCAGAAATTGAGGGATCAAAGAATTGGAGGTGTTTCTTCCCTACTCCCTGTGTTTCCTGTGCCTCTATTCCTATCATCCTGCACATTCTATTTCTTCTCCTTCTTAAGGCGATGCTTACTTAAAATTGCTTTTCTGCTCAGTTGGTTATGCTCTTGATGGATGAATTGATCAGTTCTTGGAGAACTATTGACTGGCTGGCTGGTGTGGAGGTCAGGCTGGGTTAGGAGACTGCATAGTTACCTCATGGTTCAGCTTTCACAGAGGTGTCTTTATTTTATCTTCACAGCAACCCTGTCCTACAAGTGAGGCAAAGAGACAAAATCCACTTCACCATTCTAGGGCCTATTTGTATGAAGTTTCAAGAGATTGAGGGACAACCCTAAACTATGAAGTATAGTACAGGGTCGAAATGCAGGTTGACTTGTTACACTTTTCTTCATTCCATGTTAGCAGACAATTTAATTTATGTATGAGAATATATAACATTCAATTTAGTGAAAAGAGTCCAGCTTACTTAGAAGTATGATTATCCTAGAAAACAATTTAAAAATCATAATCCATCACACATTTTAAATATAATTATCATTCTATCAATGTAATCCTTCCTTGGTTTTCCAGGCCATGTTTTCAGTATATTCATACACTGCCCTCCTCCCCTCCCCATTTCTTTAAGTTAAAAACCAAATACATGAGCCAGGCACCATCCAAAGCATGATATGAAAGAGTCACTGCTTTCAAGGGACCTAAAATCCAACAAAGAATATAACACTTATTTGTATGTATGTGTGTTTGAGTATATAACATATGTTATGTTGGAAACAGTTTGTTATTTATGTTAACTTTTTAATTAACTTTCATGTGATGACACAGTTTTCCTGGAAAATTTATTCAAACACCTGTTCACTCTAGTAATTTAAAAATCAACAAACTTTTCCTTAACATCATTATATTCACCCAATATTTGATAAAAATTTCTACTAGTCTCTGAAAATTTGATGGCAGGAATTTTATCATTTCTGTATCTCCAAACTTAGTATCAAGGCCTAACAAATTCTTATGGATTTTAGTTGAAATATTGAACCAAAACAAGCACTAAATCTTAGCAAATATGCATATATATATCAATCTCTATATAACTATTAAATTCTAGTGTCCAAACAGAAAAAATCCTGCACTATTTAATAACTTTGTGACTTTAGTCAAGTTATGAAATCTCTGCTGGATATCACTTTTCTCACTTGTTAAATGGGGATAATACTTTCTGCTCTCCTTAGCTACAGGGGTGCTCTGTTTTACAGGTAAAAACAGAAAATACTCAAAGGGCATGTTGAACATACATGTACACATGTGTGCTCACACACAAAGACATACTTTTAAAAAGTCATCATAATCAAACAATTGTAATATCTTCACCTTTGATATGGGTGAATCTGAAGAAACAGGATCATCCATACTGTCACCAATGACAGGATTTCATTTTTTAAGGCTTAATAATATTCCATTGTGTACATATACCACATTTTCTTTATCCATTCATTTATTAATAGATATTTAGGTTGTATATTGCAAATAATACTACAGTGTACATGAGAGTGCAGATCTTTCTTCAACATACTGATTTCATTTCCTCTGGGTATATATCCAGAAGTAGGATTGCTGGATCATATGGTAATTCTGGTTTTAGTTTTTTGAATAACCTTCATACTGCTTTACATGATGGCTGTACCAGTTTACATTCCACCCACAGTGTGCAAGGGATCCCTTTTCTTTGCATCATCACTAACACTAATCCTTCATCTTTTTGATATTAGCCATTCTAACAAGTGTGAGGTGATATCTCATTATAGTTTTAATTTGAATTTCTCTGATTATTAGCGATGTTGAGAATTTTTTTATATACCCATTGGCCATTTGTATGTCTTCTTTTAAGAAGTGTTTATTTAGCCCCTTTGCCCATTTTTAAATTGGGTTATTTGTTTTCTTGCTATTGAGTTGTTTGAGTTACTTTTACATTTTGGATATTATCTTTTTATCAGATGTATGGCTTGCAAATATTTTCTTCTGTTTTTTAAGTTGTCTCATCACTCTTTTGATTGTTTCCTTTGCTGTGCGGAAGCTTTTTTGTTTGATAAAATACTATTTGTCTACTTTTCCTTTTGTCACCTCTGTTTTTGGTGTGTTGTCATTGCCCAGATTAATGTCGAAGATTTTCGCTATGTTTCCTTCTAGTGATTTTACATTTTCACATTTTACCTTTAAGTCTTTAATCAATTTTGAGTTGATTTTTGTACATAGTGTGAGTTAAGAGTCTAATTTCCTTCTGCATGTGGGTTGTGGAATCCAGTTTTCCCAGTACCATTTATTGTAGGGGTTATAATTTCCTCATTGTGTGTTTTTTAATCTAAAAAAGTAAAACTCATAGAAGCAGAGAGTAGAATAGTGATTGTCAGGAAATGGGGCAGATGGCAGAAATGGGGAGATGTTGGTCAAAGGGTACAAAATGTCAGTTATGTAGGACGAGTAAGTTCTAGGGACCTAATGTACAGTATGATGACTATAGTTAAAATACTATTAAATGTATGGTTTACTTAAAATTTGCTAAGAGAAGATCTTAAATGTTTTCACCATACGTACACACACACACACAAAGTAACTATGTGGGGTTGTGGGGTGGTAGATACTTTAATTAGCTTGATAGTGGTAATCAT
This sequence comes from Propithecus coquereli, assembly GCF_000956105.1. NCBI lineage: Eukaryota > Metazoa > Chordata > Mammalia > Primates > Indriidae > Propithecus > Propithecus coquereli. The sequence goes on from NW_012155173.1 coordinate 8,020,373, forward strand.
TTCACAATGTACATATAAATAAAAACACAATTTTGAACACCTGAAATATGCAATATTTTTATTTGTCAATTTTACCTCAATAAATTTGGAGAAAAAAAATAATAAACCAGGAGATGAATCTGATCACTGTTGGCTGTCACTGAATGGGCATGTAAGATAAAAAAAAAAAAAAAAAAAGTCCTTGAATGTTGTCATTCAGACGCCACCTTTAAACTTTGATTATATCAACCTTTAAATCAGGGTTTCTCAACTCCACACTGTTGAAATTTGGGGCCAGATTACTCTTTGTTGCAGGGAGAAGAGAGACTTCCCTGTGCATTGTAAAAGTTTGAGCAGCATCCCTGGCCTCTACCTCCTAGATGCTAACAACAACCCCCTTTCCCACAATGTAACAACCAAAAATCCCTCTAGACATTGCCAAATGTCCCCAGAGTATGTGTGTGCACAAAATTACCCCCAATTGAGAACCACTGCTTCATATAATGTGAACCAACACATTCATGCAGTATTTTGCAAAGCTCTTTTAAATGGTTTATACATTAAACTCCCACAACAACTAACGCTTTGAGAAAGTAAATGATTTGCCTGAGGTCACACGGTGGAGAATCAGGGAAACCAGGCTTTAAGCTCCATCGTCAGGTGCCCCAATTCCATACTGATTTCCCTACCCATCCTGCCTCCATGCAGTATGCAACCTCAGGAAGGGACTTTGAAGAGCTCTGATGTCATAAGAGATCCACTTCCTGGTTCTTCACAGATCCATTAAGGGGCTTCTGCAAGAGAACAACACACCAGCCCCACTTCCCCTCTCTTACTCATTCAATCTCTTACCCATTCTCTCCCGATTAATGACACTGAGAGTCTGACTCCCAACAAGCCCTGTTTTTCTATTGGATCAATGTTAGGGTGTTAAAGATCACTATTTTCATTTGATCTGGCAGTCAACCCTCTTTTGAACTAACCTGCCCTTAGGAAGTTCTTACTTTGCTCAGCTGTTGTTGCTATATGATAAGCTTTAAGTGGGGGTGGAGGACTTGGGGGTGGGGAATGTTTTCCCTACGAGACCCTTGAGTCTATTTCTCGATTGGGCCAAAACTACAAGGAAGGTGACCGATGCATCCCAGTTTGCCTGGAACTACACTGCTTTTTAGCACTGAAAGTCCCCAATCCTGGGAATTCCTTCAGTCCAAAAAAAAAATAGAATTAGATTCCCTGTGTAACTGGTACTCTCCGAAACCTAGAGAAGTTAGGAGGTGGAAATAGAGTCTTCAAATTCGTATAGAACAATTGATTTCCTGACATTAGCCCGGGAGATAAATCTGGGAAGGGACAATCATTTATTTTTAATAAGGTGTACTTAAGAAGGTCAGAGAGAGAGAGAGAGAGTAGTGAGCTTTCTACACCAACCACAGGTGATTCAGGAGATGGATAAGTCCGAATATGTTGACCTGGTACTATGTTGCCATGACTTGTATGGATAGATGAGAAATTTCTTTAATGTGGATTCTAATTTAGAGTTAGAAATGCAAATATATTTTACTCTCACAAAAAACTGTAATATCCACTGGATCAATATCTCCAGTTTAGAGACAAGCTAATCGAGGCTTATTTGAGTAAATTGTCTGAGGATACACAACTATTTAATGGCACAATTGGGATTTGAACTGACATCTGTTTGATTCTAACCTCTTCTCTTTCCCCTCTCACCTCTTTCTCCCTCCTTCCAAGGCTGATATCTAGAAATTTTTATTATCTTAGGGAAATAAGTAGCTGTTAGAGTTCCTTAAATTCCTCTGAGGAAAAAAATAAGAGTTATTGATAGGTTTTCTGCTTAATTCAATTCACACTCAATTCAATTAATATTTATTGAGGGTCTTCAGAAGACTTGAAACTGTATAGTATTTTTAAAGAGATGAAGTTTGAAAACGTCAATCTTCTTGTTGTAGGAAATTTTGAAGTTACTTTCCCCTTGCTTTTGAGAGACTCTTACAACCTCTGAGCACATCAAAGGGCATTCAAGGGCAAAAGGGCTTCTTTTCTGTTATCTAAAAATGCTTGTGGTATTTTATGGTGGGGCATTAATGAAGCATCAGTTCATCCAGCTCTAATAGTTCCAGACAGATGTGCAACATGCTTAGAGCACATCTGTTGAGTGTGTGGCTACTCTGTCTTCAGAAGCAAGTGTCCAATAAGGAGAGTCACTAATAATAGTAGTGACTTTAATGCAAACTTTAAGTCCCTCTTTGTGTTTGTCATTTTTATATTTCAAATTTCCAAGAACCCTTGATGCACAAGGGAAACAGTGGCACTGGATTCTAATTTCTATGATTTCCAACTCAAATTTCTCTCATCTGTTCCTTTGTTTATTACTTTATTTATTCAACGAATATATTGGAGCTAGAGACGGAGGACACAATGATGAATAAGTCATAGACTTTGCTCTAATGGAGCAATTTGGTAAGGTAACAAAGGGATAGAAATATGGACACAGGAGAGACAGTGTGACAAGGATCTGTGCAGCATGAAAGGGAAGCACATAGGAAAGACACTTAACCTGGCTAAGGAGCATGCAGGGGAGATGTCCTGTGGAGGTGATGTACATGACAGCTATTTTACAGCCAGAGGACCAAGAGCAATTATCAGGGATGGGATGGGGTGCATTGGGGATGGGGCATGGTGAGGTCCAGGGACCAGCACATTTGCTAAGTTAGAGTCAAGGAAAAATGATGCCACTTAGTGGAGACACCAGGAGCTTAACGTGAGTAGAGAATAAAGTGTAACATGAAGTGTAAAAAATAAAGAGAGTGTCAATAGGTGAGGCTAAAGGGATGCACAAGACTGGAATGAGAAGGACCTGTTTTACACGTTCAAGAGGACATGCCTAATAGAGCCCCTGGGGAGTTAAAGTGAGGGTCAGACCTGTTGCCAGTGTTGGTTTGGGGGAGGATCCTCTGTGCTACATTGTGGGTGATGCCTTCGCAAGAGAGAGCCTCAGGGTGTCTAGTTCACGTGGGAGGCAAGAATGCCTTGAGCCAGGGCAATGTCGGGGGAGTAAAGAAAAGGGACAGATGTGAACGGTGGGAGAGCGGTGACACCCTGGACCAGAGCAGTGTCAGCAGGAATGGCGACAAGAAGGCAGATACAAAAGAATTCCATTTGAGGAGAAACAGCCAATTTTCAGGCAAGGACACAGGAGAAAGATTGTCTTGTCACACAGAGACCTCAGAGGAGGGATCCCATACAGAACTGTGGTACAGGGTAGAGGTTTTGGAGAAGACAAAGATTTAATCCCAGCTCAGTCACTTACTAGACGTGTGTCCTTGGATGAGTCACTACAACTGCATGTGCCTCAGTTTCTTCATGTGCAAAATCAAGATACTAATGGCATACGTCATAATGTTGTTTTAAGGAGTCAATGGGATGCTATATAATCATCATATATCATCATCATATCTCTTCTTCTTTTACTATAACTTGGCCTCTGATCTGAGGGTGAGAGTGAGGGTGAAGGTCATTTACCATTTTGTAGTTAAGGAAACTGGGTAGAGGGATTGGCTGGTTTCCTCAATGTCTAGAATTAAACTCTTGTGATATTGAACTAAATAGCTGGGCATTTTGAGTTCAGTTTGTGTTCCTTCCACTCCACTGTTTCCCCCCCTCCCACTGAGAGACCTGGAAGTACCAACCTCACTCCAGGTGGGGATTCCTCTGGGTCTTTTGGCAAGCCTTTGCTTTAACACAGATGGGACCAAAATTTGGTGTTGCCTATTATGGTTTACCTAGGCAAGACCAGGGACACATCTTGTTATCTTTGAAGTTGGTTTTGGTTTTGGCTACAGACAGAGTGAGTATAGTACTCTGGAGAATGTGACTTGTGGCATGGCACCAAGAAGGTGCAAGTATCTCTCCTCTGGGTGATGCCCTGTGACAAAATAAAATCATGCAGAGGTTGAGTGGGCCCTGGGAGGCAGAGCTCTTCCTCACCTTGCCTTTTAGTCCCTAAGGGACAAGAATCCTTAAACCTGCATTTCTGCCTTAATCATACCCTGAGATATAGAGGAGAATGGATCAGAGTATGCCAGCCCTGGGAACACCTTCATAGATCATGTCATTCAATGGCCATCCTCTATTCTCAGGTACAAGATCAGAGGCCCAAATAATGAAGCTTACTCAAGGCCTCACATCAATTTAATAATAAAACATGAAACAAATACAAAAATTTTCTTTCTCGTAGAATAAAAATGGTTAATTGCACCTGCTGTGTGCCAACTTCCCATAGCGGTCTATCTGACTCTCTCACGGTGTATTTCCTTTCTACCTGGTTGTATAACACACATCCATTTTTCTTTTTCTCGCACTAGCTTGGTAAATCCCTGGGGGTGAGGCTGACTCTTTTTCACCTCCACATTGTACACAGCCCCATACACAGAACGTTGCACCTGGAAAAATCTTAATAATTAGTTATTGGCTATTATTAGGGAAATAGGTATATCAATTAGAATGCCACATATAATCCAATTTGGAGGAAGAACACTTAAAAGTATACCTCTAAAGAGAGCCAGGAGCACTGTGTTAATCACTTGATCTACATTATTTTATTTAAACTTCGTTGGTATTTTGGGGGAACCTCCCAGGTTCTGAGCTCATGTAACAGAGTTACGTGAAGGAGTTGGGTGGAGAAAAAGTGAACTGTTGACTTTATCACTGAAAGAGCTGTATGAGAACGTGCAGTGATTAGAGAGAAGTGCCCATGTGGTCACAGTAGTCCTGCACGTCCCCTGGTCCTCCTGGCACAGCTGGCCAGGGTCTTTACTGCCTGGTTTTCTGCCTGACAGAGCACACAGCACAGCACAGGTTCTCTGAAGAAAGAAAGATTCTAAAGAAGAAAGAAAGATTCCAAGAGGTGGTGCTGAGCTATGAATACCCTGGTCCTTGTTCCAATTAGGTAAATGAGGGGTGGAGAGAATCTAAAAGTGTTTGCTTACAGGCATTTCTCCACATGGACACACATTCCCCGCCACGCTCCATAATACTCTCATAGGAAATTGTGCAATACATTTGCCCTTATTATGGAGGGAAAACTCAGCCTCAGCCAGTAAGTGACTTGCTCTAGGGCACAGGGCTGGTAAATGGCAGGGTCCTGATGTGAAGCCAGGCTGTCCCCAGGTCCCTCAGGTCTAAACAATGTGCTGTATTTCAGCTACGCTTCATCGTTTCTTCTTCTTCTAAGGTGGTCATTCCAATCTTTATTAGTTAAAAGAAAATTCTTTGAAAAGATGCTGACTTATTAACTCCCTGTCTTTATTCACAGGGTCATTTTGCTGGCGTTTAAATGGAGATTGATAAGGGCAAAGTATTCAGCAGGGCTCTGCTGTTTGAAGTATCAGGGGGATTTTCCTTGTAGCCAAAGAGGGAAAAAGAATATAAACTGTGAGGGCCAGGAGAAAACGATTCAGGACAGCAGTGGTCAACAACGCTCCCTGGAGAGACAGTGCCCTTATTGCCTGTTACTGAGCCCAATGGGCTGGGTGAAGACTCCTCCACGGTGGCCATCCACTCATCTTGAAACTGTTGCTTTGTGCAGAAAGAATAACTAGAAAGTAGTCTCTTTTTGGATAGCTTAGGAGTCGGGAGTTATAACTATACCACCTGCCTGACGTTTTCTATACTTTTCTGAAAATATCCTCTGTCCATAAGAGGGCAGGAACATAAGAACCTCTGTTCTGTGTTTGTGTCAACGAGTATTATATGTGACAGGGAAGAACACGAAATTATAGCTGGAAGGGGCTCAGCATATGGCACCTGGCGTCCAAAGACTCATGGGACCCCAGAAAATTAATTTCACCTCTCAGAGCCTCTTTTTTCTCATCAATAAAATCAGTTGATTTCTGCCTTAATCATTCGCATTGAAAAACCACGTGGACAAAAACAGTAGGTTAAACTCCACTGCAGAGCAGCCCCACAAGCACACAGGTGTTGGAGGTGAGTAGACTTGGTTTCAAATCCTGGCCATCCTACTTACCGGTTGTTTGACCTTGAACAGTCACTTAGCCTCAGGGAACCTCAGAGTCTCCATATGGAAAACACTTGCCCTCTTGCTTCTTCTGGGGATGCATAAAAACAATGTAAATAAAGCACCTTGCCCAGTGCTTGACACATAGTAAGTGCTCACTAAATGACTTAATTATTGTGGTAATATTAGACACTATTATTATCATCCAGTCCCTAGTAAACATGCATTAATGGAGTAGCATAGATGGAAAGAGTTTATGAGAAGTAGCTTCATAAAACTCATTTTAAAAAGCATTTTAGAGAAATTGAAGGAACTTGCCATTATTTCACGCTTTTTTTTCTTCAGTTAGAACCCGGGAAAGAAATTGATTCTCAGTCTTAAACCCAGTAAACAGAGCCTAGGTTTGGTGGCTCACGTCTATAATCCCAGCACTTTGGGAGGCCAAAGTGGGAGGAAACCTTGAGACCAGGAGTTCAAGACCAGGCTAGGCAACATAATGAGACTCCATCTCTACAAAAAATTTTTAAAAAATTAGCCAGGGCTGGTGGCATGCACCTGCAGTCCCAGTTACTCAGGAGGCTGAGGCAGGAGGATCGTTTGAGCCCAGGAGCTTGAGGCTGCCATGAGCTATGATCACACCATTGCACTTCAGCCCGGGCACCAGAGTGAGACCCTGTCTCAAATACATAAATAAATAAATAACTGTTTCCTACTGAGAAGATATTTGAATTTTGTAAGTGATTGCATTTCCCTCTTTGTTTTCTATATTAGGAAACTCATATTTAAAGTAGGACAATAAATTAATACTTATGTAACTATCCTTTAATTTGAAGGCTCATTATACCAATGGGAACACTCAGGCCCAAAATGATATATTTTATATATTTAACACAATCTCTCATTTCCTCAAATTTGGAATTCTTTAATTTCTTAACAAATGAGTCTTCTGAAAATTATTTCCCTTTTGGCTTCTTGCACTTTGGGTGCCTCACATTTTTAGTGTGTTTTACCTGCATCATCACATTTAATTTCTTCCACAAATGCTCTAAAACATGATTTACTATCATGTTCACTTTACAGAAAAGGTAATTTATGTTTAGAAAGATTTGTATCTAAATGTTGTACTAGTCTTTCACCCACTTGTCTCACTATATACTCTTTCTCTGAATGATCTGATTTATTTATGTGATTTGAAACGTAACATTGGCACTGAACAGTACCAAATTTGCACCTACGTCTCTGAACTACCTCTTGAACACCCAAGTGTTATTTCCAAATGACTACTCCGTATCCTACAGACACTCTAAATTCAAACTGAGCTGAGAGTCAAACTTAATATCTCTCATCTGAAAGCCATTTTTTCCTATAGAGTTGTTCTTGCCTAATGTAATTAAATCATTAATGAAAATTCATTACATTTCTGGCACCATGCAATGTGTTTTATATGTATTATCTCATTCAGTCCTCACAATAATTCTATAAGGTAAGTTTACCATTATTTCTAGCTGAGAGGTATGTCATTTGACCTTAGGTGACACATAAAGCACCAGTTGTAGCCACTCTGATTTTAGAGATAAGATATTGAACCAATAGCCTTTTCCCCATGTCACGTGAGCTGGAAAATTTGTCTTTAAGTCTTCCTTTTTCCTCCTTGGTCACATGTGATTAGTCTTCCAGACATGATGATTCATAAACTAGTGGTTCTCAGACTTGGCTACACATTGGAATCACCTGGAGAGCTTTACAAACTACTGGTGCCCTAAAATTCTAATTTAATTGGTTTGGGCTGTGTCCTGGGTACCAGTGTTGTTTAAAGCTCCCCAGGTGATTTACTAGAGAGCCAAATTTGAGAACAACTGCCTAATTCTGCAAGTATGTATACCTGAGTCATCATCCCACTTCCTCTGACCTGGTGTTGGTTTCATCATCTTTCCCCCAGTGTTGCAAGACCTCAACTCAGCATCCTTCCCCTTTTTCATCCCTTGCCATCCATCCTCCCTGGTAACTTTCAAAGTGATCTTAATGAAGCACAGATCTGACCAGGCCATAATCCAGATTAAACCTGACAATGGCTTCCTACAGCCCTTAAGGCAAAGTCCTAGACTCATCTTCATCTCCTCCTTATTATACCCGCTATGCTCTTTCCCCTGAGTACATCCCACGCTGCCATAGCTCCATCCTTTGTTCTTGCTGAAGCCTCTGCCTAGAATGCACTTCCCTCATTTGACTTAACCCATACTGTAGGGTTATGGGTAGAGGCCATCTGTCTCCAAGATCTTCCTTGTCTGACTCCATCCCTGATGAAATTAACTGCTCCCTCCCCTGTGCTCCTAGAGCACAAAGCTATTAAAACATTTACATTTTTGTACTAACATTAGCTGTTCTAGATTGTGAGATCATTGAGAGCAGGGAATGTTTCATTCATTTTTCTCTCCTATGGATACAGAACACGATGTAACAGAATTACTATGAAGAACTAATAATAATGGTTATTGAATAAATAAAAAAATTGATAAACGCTTAGTTATTATTATTTTTTTTAATGTGATGTCCTTTGATTTTTTTCTGCCTTCAATTCAGGTAGGATAGTTCCATCCCTAAGAGAGATTTCTAAACTTGTGTCTCATAGTTGGCAACCAGAGGGCAAAAGAATTTGCTCCTGGGCTCCTACTCAAATTGTTGCACTGATGTTGAGAAAGTGGGTTACTTTTGACACTACAGTTTTCTAATCTGTAAAATGGAGGCAATAATTTCATGAACTTACTTTGCAGGGTTATTAAGAGGGTTCAATGAGATAATGGCTGTAAGATACTTAGCATAGTACCTGGCACACAATAAGTACTCAGGAAATATTTTTATTTTTCTTCTCATGAAGCCTTCCTTGCTTTTGCAAAACTTCAGTGACGCCTCCCTTTTCCTTTCTTGTTTGGATTTATTTATTTAATAAATATTAATTAAAGATCCAATGTATGAACCAGGCTTCTCTAAAGTGCTATGTGATATATGTCTCACGATTATTAACTTTCAATTGATATTCATTATTTGCATAGTATTATTATGTTACTTCCATATTTTATATTATATATTTATGTCTATCAGTGTGAGAACCAGCAGAAAGCCCTGCCCTCAAGCAGCTTAATTTCTAGTGTGGGAAGAGAGAAGGAGTAAATAAAACAAATAAGATGTATAGAGTATACAATGGAGGTAAATGCTATGGGAAAAAATAAAGCAAGAGAGTGACACAAAAAAATAAATGCTGGGCAGTACTGCAGTGTTGAGTAGAGTAGTCTGCTATGTCTTTGCTGAGAAAGCCTCATGTGGGTGAAGACTCGAAGGAGGGGTGGAAACCAGCTGTGAAGGTGTCTGGAGACAAAATACCAGGCAGAGGGAACAGCAGAGAGGCCAGTGTGGCCAGAGCAGAGTGTCAGGGCTGGGGGTGAGGGTGAGGGGTGAGTTAAGGGAGGGGATGTGAGGCCAGATGGAGTAGGACTTTGGAAGTTGTTTTAGGGTTTTACTCTGAGTGAAATGAGAAGCCTTTGGAGAGTTCTGAGTACAGGGGCAATGTGACCCACCACATTTATCAGGATCACTTTGGTCACTGAGTTGAGACCAGGCTGTTCAGGGCAGACGGGTGTGTGTGTGTGTGTGTGTGTGTGTGTGTGTGTGTGTGTGTGTGTATTTCCTTCCCAAAATATGAAGGAAGGGAGTTCAAGAAGTTACCTGGGTAAGAGAAGATGGAGACTTACACCAGGCTGGTAACAGGGCAGATGGTCAGGAATAGCTGGGTCCAGGATGTATTTCAGAGGTAACGTAAACCATTTTGCCATCAGATGATGTGGGGTGTGACCAAAAGAGACTTTTTGCTCTGAGCAACAAGGAAGATGGGGTTGCCATGAACTGAGATTGAGGAGTCCATCAGAGGAGCAGGTCTGGTTCCCACCTGCTGGGACTTTAATTTAAAGGTGGGGACTTTAATTTTGAAAACGATAAGGTTGAGACATGCAAGGAGAGGTATCAAGAATGCTGTTGTACAAAGCAAGCTGAAGTTTGGAGAAGTGGTCCAGAATGGAGAGAAAATGGAGCTATTGGTGCACAGGCAGCCTCTGAAGCATGGAGAGGGAATGATATCACCAAGGGAGTGGATGTAGGTAAAGAAAAGAGAGTGTCCAGGGGCTGAGTTCTGAGACACTTCAATAGTAAGGCATGGTGCTGACAAGCTGATTTCAGCTCAGGAGTCTGAGAAAGAGCTGGCAGTGAGCAGCCAGGAAGGCCAAGAGACTGTGTATGGTGTCTTGGATGCCCAGGGAAGAAAGTGTTTCAAGGACAAGGGGGTGATCGACTGTATTCTGTGTTGCTAATCAGTGAACTGAGATGAGGACTGAGAATTGACTATTGGGTTTAGCCATGTGGGTGTTAATAACAACCTTGATAAGAACAATTTTGGTGGGCAGTGTAGGTGACAGTGTGATTGAAGGGTGATGGAGAGAAAATGAATGGAAAGCCTATTCACCAGCTGTGGGTTTTGTCCAAGTTACAGAATATCAAATCCTCCCTGCTTTCCTCCCTTCCACCCTCCTTCCTTCTCTTCCTTCGTTCCTTTCTCCCTTCCTTTTCCAATCTGTAAAGTGGGGTGATAATATCTATTTCATCAAGACTGTATGATGTCACGTATGTAAATCGTGACAGTATATGACACATCCTCCACGACAAAAGCTGGCTTCTCCCGCCCTTTCGGAATCCTATGTCTTGTGCCCTAAGTGGCTGGGATAGGATTTGCACAAGTAGGTGCCCATTAAATGTCTACTGATGGGAATAAATTAGGTCCTCAATTCTCTTTCTGGCCCAGGTGCCGAGTTATTTGATTGGAGCAAACAGCAAAGTGTTCCTATTAAAAGTGAGAGCAGGATGCTGGAGGCCACTACCAGCTTTTTAGGAAGGAAGCCTTTTGGCTCCGAACTCCATGGAGCTTCTGACTGTAAATAAAAATTGCAACGACTTCTGCTTGGAAGTGGGGATGGGAGGTCTGAGAGTAAGTGCACTCTGTCCAGGGCAGCCTCCTGCGGAAATGATTTCCAGAGCAGAGTGCCAAAGTGCTTTCGTAAATGACTCTGGCTCACCCCTTTCTCTATCTCCTGCCCTGTATATACAACATTTATAAAAATAAACATTTGCAGGAGGCACTTGGGAGGAGGCCAAGGTGGAGCACCCAGTAAAAGAAACAGATACACCAGGAAACTCAGAACTCCCAAGAAGAATGTAAGATTTCAGAAGAGGGAACAGAGGGACCAGCGGGTGTTGGGACGGTGGTGATAGGAGAGGAATGTGTGAGTTTCAGAGCTTCCACTTTGTGCATCTCTGCTGGCCTCTCCCTTCCTGCACTGTGTTGTGCCTCACCTCTCTTCCCCACTAGAATGCATGCTCCTTGAGGGAAGGCGCCCTCAACTGAGTGCTCATTTTTAGATTTGGATTATTTATCTGTAAATGGCTTTGTTGTTTTTTGTTTGTTTGTTTGTTTGAGACATGGTCTCTCTCTGTTGCCCAGGCCATAGTGTACTGCAGCCTCAAAGCCCTGGGCTCAAGTGTCAAGCAATCTTCCCGCCTCAGCTATGACTATAGGTGTGGGACATCACACTCGGCTAATTTTTAATTTTATTTTTTTGACAGAGTCTTGCCATATTGCCAAGGCTTGTATTGAACGTCTGGCCTCAAGGGATCCTCCCACCACAGCCTCCCAAGAGCTGGGATTACAGGCATGGGCCACTGCATCCAGCCCAGGAATGACATGTTTATTGAGCACCCACTTCACCCCAAAAACTCTGCTCCTACAACCACATCTATCATGCATTAGATGCCCTGTAATTTAATAGGCACACCTTCGTCTTTAAAAGTTTGTACTGTATTTTCTCCACTCAGTTCAGCAAAGATGTCATCTCTTCATAGAAGCCATCTCTGAATCCCCCACCCTAGGCAGAATGACGCTCTTCCTCCTGCGTGCTTCATGGAATTTTGGATTTCCCTCACTTATAGCTCTGTAATAGAAGCTCAATGACTGTGGGGCTTTGTTTTGATCAACTGTAAAACCCACTGCCTAGAACCATGCCTGGTGCATAGTAGGTGCTATGGTCTGAACGTTGGTGTCCGCTTAAAATTCACATATTAGAACCTAACACCCAAAGTGATAGTATTAGGGGATAGGACATTTTGGGAAAGTTATGAGGGCTCTGCTCTGATAAATAGGGTTAATGTCCTTATTAAAGGCTAAACGGAGCTGTCTTTCCCCTTCTGCCATGTGAGGACACAAAAAGTACCATCTATGATAAATAGGCCCTCACCAGACACTCAATGTGCTGGTGCCTTAATCCTGGACATCCCAGGCTCCAGAACTGTAAGCAATAAATTCTTTTGATTATTAATTACCCAGGTTAGGGTATTTTGTTATGGCAGCCTGAGCAGACTAAGACAGTAGGTATTCAATTAATATGGACAAATGATTTTCACCCATTTCATGGTCATTTTAGTTAATTATTTTATCTGTCTCCATTGCTAGAATGTGAACATGTTTGATGGGTAAGGTGATGCCATTTTCTTCTTGATTTCTCCATTTTCTGGCATATAGAAGTTGCTTAGTAAATATCAGTGGGATGAACATATAACCCAACTCCCCTTATTTTTATGAGTTTATTTTAAATTATTCTCTACTTTATAAGATAAAATATGTCATCTTATTACACAAAATGTGTATTATATAAAGTATGGAGTACAGCAGAGAACACTTGAAAAGAGATTCATAAAAAATAAGGGAGTTATAACCATCATGTTCATCATTATCAGAAACAAAATCTTGCTGCTGCATTCACCAATTCAGAAGGTTTATTGAGCACCTACTATGTGTCTACACCATGTGAGGTGCTGTAGAAGGAATGGAGATAAGGGGCACAGTTAAAGGGCAGTGTCAAGATAAGGGTACTGAAGGGGGCTGTGGAAGAACGCAGTGCAATCAAGACTGATGTCATAAAGGAGAAACTCCCAGAGCAAGGATCATAAAAGCTAAAAAATGAGTTTGAGCAAACCATGTAGTCAAATGATGAGTAGTTTGGGATTTGGCTCATGGTACATAAAGAGGTGAGCCCGGTAGGAAGGAGTTTACCCAGGCAAAGGGAACGGCATTCTTTACAGCATTAAGTGATAAAGTGAAAGGATGTTCGGGAAAATGATAGCGTCACACAGTAGATTGCAGGCGGGCAGAGCATCAGGTGGGGAGCGAGCGCAGGATGGAGGGAGGCGGGATCCACATCAAGTCCTGCTATTTGGGAGTAGTTCAGACTTTGCTTGCTTTCTTTTTTCTGATGCCGATTCACGCATTTCCTCTCCCCTTGATCTTCATGGACATACAGAGGTATTAATTAGTAGGTAATCTACTAGAAAGACTGTTAAACCCATGGGCACAGAAACTAAATCAGTTGGACTAAGTCTCTCTGGTTGGGAGAATTGGACCTAAATTCCAAATCTCCACACTGTCAAATCCAAATCATGGCACTAGGAATGGAAACTAGATAGCATCTTTCATGCCAATTATAATTAACCGGTAGTGGATGTCTGGAGTCAGGGTTTTCAGAAGTATGCTGTGGTTCCAGCTCTGCTCTATAGGAAATAGAGCTAGGATTGATTCATGCTGTCTTTCTGGGGGTGGGGGGGACTTGGGGGAAGAGAGGGCAGGCAGCCCCACCTTTCATGTATTGGGCATTTCCTGCAACCGCATTGTGCAATTCTCAGTTACACCACACAGATTTCTATTTCTTAGGGAATTCTTTCTAAATGATTATGATTCTTCATTTACCCATTTTCCTTGTTGGAACATTTCTTCGCCATGACACATACCAGAGATTTTCCTAGAAATCCAGAAAAGTGCTAGTGCGGGCCAGTCAGACTAGTGATTATGAAATTCTCCAAATTCTAAAACGGTTCATTTGAGTCAGGCAAACCAGAAGGATCTCTTACCACTGACCACCACCTCCAGATTCGTGAACTAATGTGAATTAGGGTTGCCTAATTACAAATATCTGGACAGTGATTACCACCTCAAGATGACTGCATGTTCATTGCCATAGGAAGTATTTTAGTAACCAAGAGTTAGATAGTGAAAAATGTATAGAAGCTAAGGTGTCAACCCTCCCAAAGTAGGATATTGGTACTTCCCTGTACCAATATCACAAATTTCCTGCCATTATGATAGCACATTTCACTTAGTAGGCATTTAGTAACAATTTACTGAATGCATGAAAGAATAAATTAATTGATACAACAAATAGGCAAATATGTGAAGACAGCAATTAATGGTTCTGATCTAGCTCTAATTGAGCTTTTTGAGGAGAGACACCTTGTATTTTCATTTTTGTGCTGTCTTAGAGTCTAGCATAGTACCTGACATATAACGGGTTTTTAGTAAATGCATACAGATTAATTGGACTATTATCACCCCTGTTACAGTATGCATCTCTAGGTATTGGACTATATTCCATGTTTCTTTCTAAATTCTCCACAGAGCCTAACCCAGTGTCTGGTGCTTAGTAAAGTTAAATCATGCAATGCATGTTTTATATCATCTTCAGGATTTGTATTTCTCTACAAGTAGTTCATAAATCACCTGTATCAAAATACTAGAATCAAGCAGAAATAATTCCTGGGTCCCATTCTAAGTTCAAGCATGGCAATTTTTAATATGTGCTCCTTGGGTGGTTTTGATGCACAGAAGTTAGAGCTGCAGTCCCCAACTCCCAGGCTGCAGACTGGTACCGGTCCACGGTCTGTTAGGAATCGGCTGTGCATCACCGCCTGGGTTCCTCCTCCCCACCCAACCCTGGTCCGTGGAAAAATTGTCTACCATGAAACCAGTCCCTGGTGCCAAAAAGGCTGGGGACCACTGAGTTAGAGAATCATCTTCGAAACCAAGAGCTATTTTAGGGTGGAACCAGGTTTATGCATAGTTTACTCCTACTATGTGGCATAATGCCCAGTTCATTGTTAGTCTAATTTATTGAATGGAGGAGTTTTCAGAGGCAGCTTCTTACTGGCTGTAATGACTGTCGAACTGGTGATGTACTACCAAGATAGTCAAGGAAACAAGTGATCCCACACAGATGAACTTGTAAATCATAGTTGATAGTCGTTTTTGCCAAAGTGCTTCTGGAAGTTAAGAGAGAGCGCTTAAAACATGGAACTATGAGTTCCCAACACGGCCTACTTTCTGGAATTGTATTCAGAATATGCTACTGGTATTATTGTAAATCTCTGAACTCAACAACACTTCCTAATACACTGACTTTGATCATGTTCCCTGGAAACAGACTGTGGGGCTGAGATTTGCATGTCAGAAGTTTATTAGGGAGTGCTTTTGGGATACACTGTGGAGGAGTGAAGACGCTAGAACTGGGCAAAGGGAAGAGCTGGGCTCTGATGTAATCACAACAGAGGCCTCAGCCAGTCCCACAGGAAGCTCTGGAACTGGGATGGCCCTGCAGAGTTGTTCCACATGAAGCAAGGGGCCAGGCCTTTGAACCCCACATTGAAGAGTCATTAGATAGGGCCTGCCGCTGGGGAGCGGTGTGACCTTGGGTGAGGAGGCTCCCTTCAGCCGAGGACAACTGGTAGCTGGAGAGCTGACAGTGACCAGCAATCCAAACATCTGAGAAAATAGGTCCCTTAGTCCTGAAAGAGGTTATTTGCATGGCACACCACAGCATCCAACATGCAAATTATACACAATAACCATCCCTACAGAATTTATAGTTTGAAGATGGTACAAGACAGCTTTGTAGTAAGTCATAGGCTTTGGGGTCAGGGATAATGAATCTGAATCACAACTCTTCTGTTTACTAGCTCTGTAACCCGCATAAGTCACTTAATTTTTCAGAATCTCAGGTTTTCATTTGTAAAATGATGTTTGTCAATGCCTGCCTCCCAAAAGACGGTAGATACAAAACACCTCTTCCTCCTCATTCTTTTCCCTTAGAGGTCATTTAACATTGGTTTAACCAATTCATTCACCAAACGTGTCTTGGTTGGTTTGACTAATGACTTATCTGTAAAACTTAAATGACTTGGGGACAGCTACAGTTGCATCTCCTGAGCACGTTCCCAAAATTGGTAACTTCTCAGAATAATTTTCAAAAGCAATATATGAATAGGTTTTTTTACAAATGTAATGAAAATTAATTAAATGAAGTAATATGAAGTAGATGATCATTTCTTCAACAAATATTTAAGAGCCTACTCCCCATGCCAGGCCTGTTCTTTGTGCTTGGGATTCACAGGTGAACAAAATAGATGAAAATCCTCTCTTTTTCAGAGCATAGCTTCTAAAAGAAATTAAAACAAACAAATTAATTAATTACTTAATTTGTTAGAAAGTGGGAAGTATGGGAAAAACAAGGAAGGTTTGAGGGAGTGGTCAGAGTGAGCGGAGCCTTACTGAGAAAATGACATTTGAATGAGAATTGGAGAACGTGAGGGAGTCAGCTTTGAAGAAAAGCATTCCAGGTAGAGATAACAGCTAGTGCAAGGGTCCTGAGGCAGGAGGATGCCTGCCATAATTGAGGAGCAGCAAGGATTCAGGTTGTGAGATAAGTAGAGAAAATAATCAAGGAGGGGTACCTTGACTGTCCTAACCTCTCCATTAACTCAAATTCAGGGGCTCGCCACCCCAATCCCTTCCCCAAGGTTTTGCTCTGATGGAGTAGCCCATGCTATTTTATGTGCCTCTTCACTTTACAGCTCCCACGTGGAACAGCAAACTACATATATTATGGCATTTTATTCCAGCTATCCTCTTTTTCTTTGGAAGCCACAATAGTGGATTCAGTCTGAACAAAATCACCAAGACCAAATAAAACACACACACACACACACACACACACACACACACACCCCAAATCTAAGTTATAAACAAGCCTGGAAATGACATCCCAAAATTCTAAGTTTCAAACACAAGATGGAAACTGACATTCCAAATGAGCTTCCATAAGAAAGCACAAGGCTAGGTCTTCATCTTGTTTCAGCATGTCAGTGGAAGCCACTAGGATACACTGATCTCTTATGTTTTTGCAACTTGAATGTTTCATCCTGCAGTGGAATTGATAAAATGGAAAGAAAAAATAGTGATTTGTGGTATAAATAACAATGCTGCTTCTCAGACTTATTTGTCCTCTGCAATCTGGATTCCATTTGGATTGAAAGTTTTGGTAGATGTATGCACACAGAGTGCTTTTCATTATTTGAATTCATACTTTAAAACTCAGCTTTCATAACCCAAAAGGATCCAGCGACAGATCTCAGAATCTTGCAGGAAATATTGTGCAAAATTTTAATTGAAGTCCTTGACTTTCATATCGTCTGTGATCTCATTCCTGAGAATTCATGAGGATAGGAAGTTTTGGATCACGTCCCCCATGTCCAGGAGGAGCTATGCAATATCAGCCTTCAAAAGCCAGAGTTTCATAATCTAAATATTTGCTGGTCATGATTTGGTGCATTTAATAGTGTGAAACTCCTCCTGAAAGGCATGAATGTTATTATAATATTCCTGATGAATTACCCAAAACACAGTTTTGCTATCTCTGATTTTTTCCCTACTGTCTTTAACAATAGATTTGACTCTGCTACCAAATAACTGTGATTTTGGCCAAGATACTTCAAATCCTCAAACTCTTTCTTCATCTATAAGAAAGAGTCCTGTAACTGGAATGCAAAGACAAAGATTTGACACCTGGCTCTTCTGTTCATTAACTTTGTGACCTGAAGCCAGACATTTAAACATTCTGTGCTGTGGTGTCCTACTCTGACGAGGCTACTTCACAAGATAGTAGGAGAATAGGTTGTGGAATAAACTTCGCTAGGTAACCCTGAAGTGATATTCAAACGAAAGAGGCATTAACATCTGTTGTTGGTGGTCACTGAGGTTTGTTTCCTGCTGTAAAATTCTGTGATATATAGAGCAGTCACTTAAATTTCTCTAATCCATTAAAAAAATCAAAGGCCCAAATCACAGGTACATTTTCTTATTCTACTGGTATTATGGGTGTTTCCTCGTGAGAATAACCTCTCTGAGTTCCAAATCTATGCCTTATAGCTCTTGATGTACCATCACGCTCCTCAACTGGAGAACCAGTTTACATTATTAATTAAGAAGTCAGCCTCCACAGTCAGGAAGATTCCAGACTCTTTAACTCACCAGCCATGTGACCTTGGGCAAATTTCTTCACTTCTCTAAGGCCAAATGCAAAAAAGGAGAAGTAATAATAGCACTTATTTTATAGGATGTTGATTAGATTTAATAAAATCGTGAATATATTTGTTTTAGTATAGTGCCTGGTACATAGCAAGTCCTTGAAGCTGATTATTATTATTGTGGTTGTTAGTAATATTATTATATAATCATAAATGCTATTAACTGTATTTTAAAACTTAGGCATTGTAATTCAGTCTGCCAAAAAAAGAAAGCTCTCTGGGTCATGAAGTTTGCAATATTTAACATGACTATGATATTTTTAATATATTTTGTTTGCAGATCATCATAGTTTTTAAAAGAAACCCATTCCAGTGCATTATTTTGATCTGTGTGTTAAAAAGAGGGTGGCGGCAGAGGATGGTGGGGTACGGAACCATCAGACTTAACTGAGAATCCATTGTAATTAAGGTGCTGGGCTAAGAATAGAATTGAGGTATTTGTACTCTAATCAATACCTACTTAAAAGAGAGAGGCCTTTCAAGTGGAAGAGAAAAGGATTTTTGGCCAGCAACTCTTCTACCACCATGCACACTGTTCCCCTCCAATACCTCCAACAAGTCATACGCGTAGAAACCACCAGAAACCTCTAGGCCCAGATGGCTTTTACTGGCTACTTCCAGTTTGTCAAGCTCTCACTACAACCTGATGCCTCCCCCCCTCCAAAGGTTAAAAAATAAAAAATAATAAAAAAACAAAGCTTGAGGTTTATACAGGTACTTTGTTGCAATACAGAACTTCATGCAATTTATGATTGTGCAGACTTCTGTTTGAATCTCAGCACTGACATTTACATTAGCTGTGTGACCTTAAGAAGGTTCTCAACATCTCTTAACATCTTTTGCTCCAATCGAATGTGATGATTAAATGAGATAATTGAATCTAATGCTTCCTGAGTACCTACCATGCTAGAGGCAAGGTGAAAGATACAAAAAAATCTGTACGTGGAATCTAATTTTAGGAGCTATGTAGCTCTATCGTATAGGGTATACATTGTATCTCTATGAGTAAACGGCAACACAAGACTTGCACATAGGAAATGGTTCAATTCATATTGTAGGAAGTCAGAGCAGAATAGACAATCTAGACACATCGAAATGCAAAACTGTCCTCAACTGCTTAATAGTTACTTTATCACTTTGCCACCTTCTGTCTTTGTTTGCCAAATCTGTAATATGGGAGAAATAAAACCTATCCATAGGACAGTTGTAAGGAATAGATGAGATACGTATATAAATCATGCTGTACTATTCTGCCCATAATGATTACTTAATGAGTGATGTTTATTTTATTACAATTATTGTTGTTATTATTAGCAATAGTAGTGTGAGGATGGTTATCTGTTGTTGAAGGGTGCTGAGCAGGAGAAGATGCATAGGTTTTCTAGGCCATGGGAGCAATCTGGGCAAATGTGTTTGGGCTGGAACCCGAGATGTGATTGGGGTACTAGAATACACATGTAAACTGATAGTACTTTACACAGGAAAAACCCAGGAAGTAAATGTTGAGTCTTGACCTCCTCTCCACTTCCCCTCCTCCTCAATTTGCACCATCAGGGCAAAACAAAAATAGAAGAAGGTACAAAGTTTGATTCATCCTAAGGCGGCCCATTTCCCTGCATCCCCATAGCGAGGACTGGGCCCTAATCTCTCCTGAGTAGAGGGACTAGTAACCAGAAAAGGGTGGGAAAGAAGTTCAGCCTTGGAGTCTTTCTGAACTGAGTAGGTTTAAAGAAAGCATCTCTGATTACCCCTTGGAAGTCTTCACTACTACTTTCTCCCTAGGTGTGGCGCTGATAGGGTATAGGGTCCAGCCTTACTGTACCCTATGAAACAAAGAGGTAGAGTGAACTAGGACGCCAGAACATCAAAGGGGAGCTTCGTAAGTTTATTCAGTTCCTTCTTCATTTTACATTTGGCGAAACAGAGGCTCAGGGAGGGGAAAACTTCAGTAAAATCATACATGCAAGAGGTAGTGAAAACTACAGCAGATGGGAGCCCAGGATGCATGGCTCCAAATTGATTGTCGTTTTTCCCTTATCATGCTGTCGTTTACCTCTGCAGAGCATACTGTAATACAAAAGAATAAAACTAAATGATGCTTTAGACACCTGAGGATCCTCAGCTTTATAGATGGGAATACTGAGCCCCACAGAGAACAACTGACTTGTCTGAGGTAGCAGCGAATGGATGGATGGTTGCATTACAATGAGAACTTAAGTCTGTATTCAGACAGCGTAATCTAAGTCCACGGCCTGGGCTAGAGAAGTCTGGGAGAGGTCTCCGCTCCTTGAGGTTTTCTGCATATAGACCAGGAGTCAGCCTTTGAAAGCCCTAAGCTCACTGCTTGTGGTTGGCCATGCCCCAGGTTGGCTGCATGCACCTCCCAAGCGGCAATTCCCATGACATATCTCACAAAAACATAGTGGAAAGGAATGAGATCTTTTATTAAATCTGTTTTAGGCTTGTTGCCTGCTCTCCTATCTTGGCCAGTTCGACTTCTGCCTCAATTTCTTGGCTCTTAAACATAAAATACAGGTGCTAAGCTTGGGAGCCCACAGGACTCCAGAATGCTGACCCCAGGGTGAACAATGGCCCAAGTGCTCTTTTTACCTAGAGCACACATCAGCTGAGTGTTACCGACCAGAGCTGCCAAGACAGATGAGCCATTCAGCTCCTTGGCCAGGTAGTAGTGAAAGAACCACAACAAACAGCAGCATCTGGAAACGTGTAATCAGAGTTGGCACACTTGCAGGGGAAATGCAATGCAGTATATTAAATTATTTCTGCAACCATGGCTCCGTCTTTAAAAGGGAAAAGTAATCACACACAATGTTTCATGTTTCAATTTTCAAACAGGGAGGCTTGATTTTTAACGTCAAACACATAGTTCAGGGCAAGACACACAGTTGGATTTGTAATTTATTTTCATGTGCTTATTTATTTATTTATGGCTAGCTAAGTTCCACAAAGAATTTGAGGCAAAGGATTTATAATTTTTTTTTTCCAAGTGTGTTCAGGCCAAAAGTTGTCCCTGAGTGGCTTATCATTGCACTGAAATTTCGGGGGACAGATAAAAGAAGAAGCGTCATCCTTAGCCTCAAGGTCTCAATCACAGGAAACAAAGTTGGAATAATAATAATAAAATGATTCAGATGTACACAATGTTATGGTTTATCAAAGTATTATCACATGCTATAACCTAATTACATCTTTTTAGGTGACTCTTTAAGCAAATATAATTTTCTCTAGTTTACACAATACTAAACTGATACAAAGAGAGGAATGATGGTCTCAGGTTTACCTGAATAATGGTTGGTAGACTCAAACCTAGAATCTCTAAATGTTTAAATACAAAATCAAGTATTTGATTGAGCAGTGCAGGCACTGAGACAGAAGAGAGGAAGAAAGATTGAAATCATTTAGATAAGCTTTATGCAAGAGATGATACATGACTAGGCAAGAAAGATAAGTAAGGGTGTGGTTTGGTAGGCCTGAGACAGACAGTGCAATGGAGGATGTCCCGTCCCTTCCCAGAGTGGACTGACCCAGTTTAGGCATCCTTCATATCTACTTGGTACTGGATACCTCTCAACACCACAATCACAGAAAACAAAAGCAAATACAAACAAATAGGACTATATCAAACCAAAATGTTTCTGCTCAGCAAGGGAAATAGACAACGAAATGAAAAGGCAAAATCACAGATTGGGAGAAAGCATAATACTTACAAACTGTACATCTAATAAGGGGTTAATATCCAAAATTTATAAGGAATTCATACATCTTAGTAAAAACAAAAACAAAAATAAATAAGCAAGTTAAAAAATAGGCAGAGAACCTGAACAGACATTTCCCAAAAGAAGACATACAAATGACCAATGAATATATGCAAAAATGCTCAGTAGCACTAATCATGAGGGAAATGTAAATCAAAACCGCAATGTGACATTACCACACACCTGTTAGGATGGCTATTACCGAAAAGACATGTACCAAAAAAACAAGTGTTGGTGGAAGTGTAGAGAAAAGGGAACCCTTGAACACTACTATTAGGAAATGTAGTTGGTACAGCCATCATGGAAAACAGTTTGGAAGTTCTTCAAACAATTAAAACTAGAACTACCATGTGATCCATCCCACTTCTGGGTATACATATACAAAGGAAATGGAATTAATATGTCAAAGAGATACTTGCATTCCCACGTTCATTGCAGCATTATTCGTAATAGTCAGGATATGTAAACAGCACAAGTGTCTGTCAACGGATGAGTGGATAAAAAACGTGGCACATGTACACAATGGAATATATTCAGACATGCAAAGGAAGGAAATCTTGCCTTGGGACAATAGGGATGAACTCAAAGGACATTATGCTAAATGAAATAAACGAGACACAGAAAGGCGAATACTACATGATCTCACTATATATGGAATCCAAAATGTCAAACTCACAGAAATAGAGAGCAGAATGGTGGTTGCCAGGGTCTAGAAAGTCAGGGATATGGGAAGATGTTGTTCAAAAGGTACAAAATTTGAGTTATAAGATGGATAAATTCTGGTGATCTGAAGCACAGCATGGCGACTACAGTTAATAATGCTGTATTGTATACTTGAAATTTTCTAAGGCAGTAGATCTTAAGTGTCCTCACCAAAAACACAAAAGAAGTAACTTTGTATAGCGACATATGTGTTAATTAGCTTGACGGTGGTAACCATTTCACAATGTATATGCATATCAAATTATCACATTGTATACCTTAAATATCTACTGTACAATTTCCTCAATTATACCTCAATAAAAATAATAACAAAATAAACTTATATTTTTAAAAAACAGACAAAAATCAAAGGTATGCTCAATTTAATGCAGGCTCTGATTCTATTTTCTTCTGCACCTCCTCCCAAAGGCTCAGTGCTGGGTTGTCCACAAGCAACCTGCACTTCTTAAGGAAAGAAGATGGTACGATGAGGGAGATGTCTAGAACCTGTGACAGGGGCTCTTCCTTTAGTGAAAACAGTGTACGTATACAGGATCATCTATGGATATGGCCTATGTAATGAACATGCTATTTATTGGTCATCATTATCATCTTTAAGGATAAGAAATAGTAAAAGCCTAATATGTCTTTTGGGTAAGATAAATATTTTCATACATTTTTTACAGGCAAATTTTTTAAAAGATCTTTTATTATAAAAATGTCATAGATAGATAAAAGTTTGGTATCCATAATATGTAAAGAACCTTAAAAATCAATAAGTCAATTAAAATAGGTGAAGGTTAGATATAGCTAATTCACAGTACAGAAAAAATTCATGGCCTATAGTAGCCTATAAAACTGTAGCAATATGCTATACCTCACCAGTAATTAGGGAAAAAATAAAATCAAATGAAAAACAGAAACAAACATCTATAAGAATATCAAAACAGTGACATGCCACTTTACATCCATCACCTTGACAAAAATAAAGAATCTGACATATTCTTTTTGATTATTCAATATATTCTAATCATTCTGACTTCTGTATATTTTAGTCAGTTTAATAAACCTCTGAATCTTTTGTGTTGAAATGAGTCAGGGGACACTGTGATTTTATTTATATAAAGTTTTCCACTTATTTGTAAAGTCTTGCCCATTATTTGTAAATTATTCACTCAACAGCCAGCTCATTGCAAAGAATTAGGAACTTGGCTGTTTTAATCAATCCTTGTTTAGCAAAAGTTCCTGCTTTCTCCATCCTCAACCCTGTAGGTCACTCTGGATATCTGTAGATTAAGAAAACCTATGCATGGTGTTACTAAGCTGCTCAGATCCGACGATGTTTATTCCATGCATTGGGGGGGAAAACAAGTAAACATTTCATTAATCAACAACGATTTCGTGCATATCATTTCAACCATCCAGGTTTTAAGACAGTTTAAAAGGATAGTTTTCCCTGTACTAAGTGAAACACTGGGCTCAAAGGCCTTTTAGAGTCTTCCCAACTTCACGATCATATGACTACATAACATTCCAAATGCACTTTCATTATTTCAACACAGTATTGAATGAGAAGTCAGAGGATTGGTGGGGAGAACTGGCAGGGTGGACGGCAAGGGGAGTGTGGGAAGCGATGAGTGGTGGGTAGAGGAGGTCTAGTGGTCCCAACTGTGTGTTGGAGTCCTGTATGCAGGCATGGGTCCCAGGTGAATCAGGTAGAGGGTCTTAAAGAGTAGCATGTGCACAAAATCACAGTCACACTGCATGCACATTGCTGGAGACGACGACATCTTCTGTTTGTAATCAAGTCTGCAGCCTCTGGAGGTGATGCCCTGTAACTACTCTTAAATGCACATGTAAATGTTTTCTCCACACTGCCCTGGGAATCGGGCCCCACAGCTGCCTGCCATCCTGTCCCAAGATAGAACATGCCCTTAAAGTCCTATCTCCTTGATGTTAGAATGGGTACCACCTGCACAGCCATACCAGCCCTCCTGCTTAGAAGAGGCTTCTAGGACACATATTTGTCTCTCTGCACATCTGAGGATTATGTCACAGCCTTGGGAGGAAAGTTCAAGCTCTTTGAAGATGGGATTATATTTGCAGTTGTTTTTCCATCTCCCCAGAGAGTGAACTGGGATGGAGACTGGGGAGACAGAAGATGTGTTCAGAGCCAAGAATTCTGGCCTGGGAGTCAGTAGAATTATTTAATCTTCATGAAAAAATGGGGATAACAAAAGTGCCCAATGAGTAAAGTGATTTTTTTCAGAAATATTTATTGAGCTCCTACTATGTGCCAAGGACAGGTCAAGGCTCTGAAAACACATTAATAAAGTGAAATAGGTTACCCATTCTTACAAGTTAGATTTTAGTGGGAAATAGGGAATGCGAGAGCTAAGAGGTGGTTGACTTAAATGACTCATCACTATTTCTGGTACATAGTAATAGCTCAATAAATGGTAGTTGTTTGAAAATGCTCAGTGGTAGGTAAATCTACGAGGGCAAAACACTGTCTGCCTTCTCACCATTGTCAGCACTTCATAACTATTTATTGAGTGGCTGAATGAATGACTTTGCCAATTGACTAGATGTGGAACTTGGAGGAAGTCCCTTTCTCTTTCTAGGACTTAGATTCCTCCTCTGTTCAACAGAGAAAGGAGGATATTACTGACCCATGGCTCCCAATCATGGTACCATCACAATGACTGAGAATTCACTCCTGATTCCTCAATCTCACTAACAGGTTCATAGGGGAAAACCTCTGCTTATCTTTTCAACCTTACTTCTCACCAGCCTCCTGCAAAGACCTCAAAGCTCAAGATAATTCAATCTAATTGCTGCCCTCTAAATTCCACCATGTGTTTCTTGCCCTAGGCTTTTGCTCACAGCACTTCCTCTGAGGGCTTTTTGTTCTTCACTGCGTACTTTTTTCTTGTTATTGACATTTCAGCATCAATCTTCTTCTTGTGAGAATCTCCCTACCACCTTTTCACCCCCACCTTGCGTGTCTAGGAGCCCCTCCACTGTGCTGGCAAAGCTTCCCGAGCTTGCCTCTAGCTTGGCAAGGGCCATGTTTCATTGTTATCCCCTGTTTTCGTGTATTTATTCCTTTTGAGATAAGAAATGGTTTTATTTTCCTTTGTGTCCTCAAAGACTTCCCAGTGCCTTTCTCATAACAGATGCTCAATAAATGCCTCTTGAAATGAACTGAACTGTTGTGCACTGGATGCCACCGGGGAGAAATTGCCAGCCATTATTTGTAATAGGTTCACATGAATGTTCCTAAGAATTTGTTTCTTACAAAGTTTAAATTCTTGAGAAGTACTTATCTAATATAACATGATTCATACATTTCCCGGATGATGAAATAGAGAAGATTTCAAAGTCCGGATGTTAAAAATAATCTGTCATTCCATGTTAAGCTGAAATATGATTATAAAGAAATATCAACATATTAAAGCAGAAAGTCAATTATACTCAACATAAATTGGTCTTAAACCTAGTTCTGCCGCTTGATTTAGCTCCCTTTCTTCTCCTGTGGGCAATATGATTAGTAGTAGAAAGAGGGCTGGTTTTGGCATAAGACAAATCTGGGTTCAGCTACCATATCTATCTTTTTCTAACACTGTGACATGTGACATATATTATATCCTATAAGGGTCAGTTCCTCATCTGTATCATGGCCTAATTATATATAATATCTGGTATGTTCTTAATATTTTATGGAATGATATAGGAAAGAATTTAGCATTGATCTACCACATATGGTGTACACAATGCATGTTTTTTCTCCCATGTATAAAATGAAGATCTTGGGGACAGAATGCATCTGAGGCCTTAGCCCTGTCTATGAAAATGGTATTCCTAGTTATGATAATAGTTGACATTCAATATATGTCTGCTAAAATAATGAAAATAATAACATCATAATCACTCTTCTGTTGACCACCAGCACTATTTCCTTAAATGTGTTTGAACCAGTTAGCAGCTAGTGTTCTGATGATGAAGAAGAAAGAAGTAAAAAGAAGTTACGAGAAGTCAGAAAAAAGAAGATGAAGAAAAAGGAGCAGGAGGAGGAAGAGAGGAATTAAATCGTTACGGAAAGATGACAATATTTAAACATCGTTTTAAAGTAGCATAAACTGTGATACTTGTGTTATTGAGAAAAAGGAAACAGCATCACTGGGAAAACTTTCCTAGAGTTTTCAGCCTAGAACAGTCCTGGTGGGCCTCGTCTCTACCAAAGGATACCATAAGAAGAAATGGGATGCCGCTGCTCTCATCCTGATTGTTAAAAGGCCTGTCAACATCTCTTAAGACCAACTGCTCTAAAATTCTGAATTTCTTGACATTCCAGGGTGACCATGGACTATGTTTCTGTGATCCAAGGCAGCGTGATTGCAAGAGTCTGAACTGGATTTCCTGATTTAGGTTCAAAAATCCAAGCTTTTAAATAGCTTGTGGAAGTTAAAAATGGCCAAGCCTTGACTTCAGGGAATTATCCTTTTAAAAAATTATTATTAATATTTCTTTAGAAAGCGCCACATGTCTGGGTTTTTCCATCTCATCATTGGCATGACCATTTTTGCAGGCTTAGTAATGACATTCCTTTTAAACTTCAGTCTCAGTGATGAGGCCCTTTCAGGAGAGAACCAAAGGCTCCATATTTAGCCCTTCAACTAATGGGCATGGGGAAAAAGTTGCATTTGAGGTACGCTACAAAAGCAGTTAACAGTGCAGCAAAAACTAGCCTTGAGAGGCGGTTCGCAGGCCTGTGTACCGGTCTTACGATTGGGAGATATGCATGTGAACAAGTTAGGCCTTTGCTCTTCCTTGACTATGGGTTTAATAATCTCATCAGCCATTGTGTTTGTTTGATCTCTTTTAATGCATTTTGTATTTCTTTTATATGTTACGACATTAAAAACCAAAATGTCAAAATGGACTATACATGCCTTCAGGCACAAGTTTTTCTTTCTTTCCATTTTTTTGCTTGTCCCTGATTATAAATAATAGAAACTCAATATGGAGATGTAAAAAAATGAAGAAAATGCTAAAAACAGTATAAAATGCCCATATATCACCAACCAGAAATATGTGTGTGTGAGTGTGCATGTACACACACACACAAATATTATCAATATGTTGGTGTATTTTTCCTAGTTTTTGTCTTTACATACTACTTGTATAATTTTACATTAAGCTTTTTTGTTCAATTGCATTGTTTTTGTTTTCAGCCTTACAAGGAGCATGTAATTGAGTCAATCTCACTCTATTTCATGGTAATTAGGATTGATTCTTTTAAGGCCTCAAACTTGTTTTATTTTACTTTACATTTTGTTTTCTATTAATTTTCTTTCCCTCGTCTTATGCTGTCCTTCAAAGCACTGAGACTAGTATATTTGATGTTTCCTTAAATATATAGACAATCTTAAAAAAATGTTTTGTTGTTTTATATATATATACATTTTTTATTTCCCTAAATAAAATTATAAATTTCTTGTTTGTCTTATTTATTCTATTTCTTAATTTATTCAATAAGTACTGTTTTTTCAAGCAGGGACCATGTCTTATTCATCTTCTTCTGCATTCCAGTACCTAATTCTTAAATATAAAAATTAAAAAATTGCTAAATTACTAAATTTGCTAAATTACTAAAGGAAAAGATAAATTTTATTCATTATATAGTTTTTAAAATGTTTTAATGAGTGCTTAACATTGTTCAAAGCACACTTATTGATTATTGGGAGAGTTTTCTCAAGTTACCCTGTTAACATTTTGTTTGTTGCTGAGTCTTGAGTACCTAGAATAGTGCCTGACATACACTAATGGGTCAAGAGTTTTTCGAGTGAACATATAAATGAACAAAAGATAAGTTCCATGTAATGGTTCCCTGGTATAGTAGGCTGAATGGTGGCTCC
This sequence comes from Propithecus coquereli, assembly GCF_000956105.1. Classification (NCBI taxonomy): domain Eukaryota; kingdom Metazoa; phylum Chordata; class Mammalia; order Primates; family Indriidae; genus Propithecus; species Propithecus coquereli. The sequence continues at coordinate 8,049,067 of NW_012155173.1, forward strand.
CATAAGAATATGCCCAGATCCTAACCCCTGGAACCTGTGAATATTACCTTATGTGCTAAAAGAGTAAATATTATTTATATTACAAAATATGTGATTAAGTTGAGGATTGTGGTAGGAGAAACTTGCCCTGGATTATCAAGTGTACCCCAATCCAGGGACAGATATCCTTGTAAGAGCGGGTCAGAGGGATGGAGAATTAACAGATACCCAGAGAGAAGGAGGCAATGGGACAACAGAGGCAGGATTGGAAAGATGTAACCACGTATCAAAGAATGCCAATAGCCACAGGAAGCTGGAAGAGGCAAAAAACAGATTTTCCCCTAAAGGTTCCATAGAATGTCGTGCCTCTTGTGATACATTGGTTTTGGACTTCTAGCCACTGGAACTGTGAGATAGTGAATTTATATTGTTTTAAGCCACCACATTTGTGTTGTTGCAGCAGTCATAGGACACCGATACACATGATCAAAAGTTTTGGGAGCACTTTACAATATGGTTCTTCCTCCCCATTTGGAGATTTATAATGTGCATTAATATGTTAAAAGACCTATAAAATTCTGTGAGGTTAATGTTTTCAAAACCTCTTTGAATGTGGGATTATTTCCTTCCCTCCTCTCCTCATAGCATTGGTAGCCTGTGTGATTATGGTTTTACAGAGTACACTTTGAAGAATATTGAGTTAAATATTCCTAAGCCTAAAATTAGGTCAAAAATAGCTGCAAAATCGTTGTATACTTTGTATCATTCTTTAATAAATAGGTACACTGTTATTTATGCTTTAAATAAACATCTGATAGAATTCATGTTCCCAACAGCAAAATGGACTTTGCAAGATATCATACATAGTTCGGGACAGAATAAAATAATAATCTGAAATTTTTATATTAATTTGATTATTGTTACCTTATATTTCACAGGCATTAATAACATTCTGTATAGTATATAGGCCAGCACGTTTTTTGTGTACTGCTCCAACAAACAAATACTTATATTACTGTCCTTTACCTAATGACATCAAACAATTACTCCAATAAATGGATCATTAAAAATTGCACTCCACTCACAAATCTATTATAAATTATAATAAATTAAGAAAAGTCAAGTATTTAAGTTAGGATAAGAAATTCTAATCCCTAATCTATTGTCTTTTAGAATGATGGAACATTTTAAAGGCAGAAATGTAAAGAATGAAATGTAGCAGAGTCCTGTCAAAGTATCTCTGAAATCAGAGCAATTGCTTATTAACTTATAATTTAACATTTGTTGGACAAATATTTTTTTTGAGCTTCCCTTTCTATATCCAAATGTTGTACTAGACATTGGTTTTATAAATATTAGTGGAAAAGAATTTAAGGAAACATTGTTTTGTTAAAACCAGGCATTTATGTTTGGGAAAACGGAGGTGCTTACAAAGAATTTGCCAATAGTCACATGGTGCGTTAATAGAACAACAGACATAAACTGTAACACTATTAATGTAGAAACTCCACTGACACAATGCAGATATAATTTGGCATCAGTTTATGTGACAAATGAGATCAGATCTCAATGGTACCCTTATTTTTTTTTCCTCCTCTAATAAATTTATTGATACTTCTTTGTTGTCCAGTAAATAGTTTATCTCAGTGAGCAGTCAATGCATACATGCAAAGAATGTGTTTTCTGCTGTCGTTGGGTGGAGTGTTCTATAAATGCCAATTTGAACAAGTTCGCTAATAGAGTTCTTTGAGTCTTCTACATTCTTACTGATTTTCAGTCTACATGTTCTATCCACTATTTAAAGAGTAATATTGAAATCTCCAACATAGATTTGTATATTTTTCTATTCATTTCCATCAGTCATTGCTCATGTATTTTGAAACTCTGTTATTACGTGCATGCACATTTAGGATTGTTCATTCTTCTGGGTGAATTGACATGACCACCTTATTATTATAAAATGTCCCTACTTTTCTCTGGAAATACTCATTTTTCTGATGTCTATTTCGACTGATATTAACACAGTCACTTCATTTTTCTTATAATCAATGTTTGCATTGTAAATATTATTTTTTATTTCAGAATATCATAGGGGTTCAGACATTTTTGGCTATACGAATTGCTTTCATACAGTTTGAGTTAAAGTTATAAGTTGTCCATCACCCAGCTTGTGTGTATTGTAGCCATTAGGTGTGAATTTACCCATCCATCCCTCCGCTCCCACATGCTTGAGTTCCACTGAATTTTACTCCCCTGTGTACATATGACTTGATCTAGAAGTTCCAATTTAGTAGCGAGTACATGTGGTTTCTGTTTTTCCATTCTTGTGATACTTCACTTAAAACGATGGTCCCTATTTCCATCCTGGTTGTCACAAAAAATACTAGTTCACCATTTTTTTTTTTTT
>NW_012155173.1:8051599-8074016 GCF_000956105.1 Propithecus coquereli
ATCCCCCCACCCAACATCCAATAGATGTTATTCTTATATGTGCATTTATGTGTTGATCAGTTAATACCAGTTTGTATCTATACAAAGAAGTGAATATCACTGGAAATGAAAATATAAAATACTTTTTTTCTCATTTCATAATTTCTTTAAAAAATTGGCTGTTTAAAGCAAAAAGTAATGAGAATATATTGTTGGGTTTATAACCTATTTGTTTTTCAACTTAAAATGCATTGCTTGTAGTTAGTAACTTGTTGCATTTTACTTCTATATATATTATATTATTCCTAAGATGAGGGCTCTTCAGGATTTCATTTGAGATAGTCAGTGAGATCCCCCCATTCTGGCTTGCCATGTGCAAACATTAGAATCTTTCAACTTCCTAGTAGTTATTTTGTTGTTGCTTTATTTATTTTTTGCTAGAACTTGAAGGCTATAGTACGTTCCACTTGGTATTCAGCCAAATACTAAAAGGAAGCTCCAAATTTCTGGAGCTCCTCTCTACACAACCCCCTTCTGTGGTGTTTGTCTCAGCAGCTTGGAACTATGTAAGTTCTGTTTCTTCACCTCCATTTTTGGCTACTTCATGTCACTCTTCCTTCCCTGGGGTCCAAAATGTATTCCCACGCTATTATCCAGGTGATTTTGGGATTCACTACGTTTGTTTCCCTTTTCTTAGTGATCACAGTTATGCTCTATCTGTCGTTCAGTATCTGAAAACAGTTGTTTCGTACATGTTTTTATTTCTCCCAGTTTTATAGTCGTTTGTGGCAGGAGAGCTAGTTCATGCTAGTGTTTTCTCTCTCTCTCTTTTTGTAATTAGTTTGCTTAACTGGATTAGTGGAGAACCTAGAAATGTTTCCTTTACTCATTGTCAATCATTTACTCATTCCTTCTGTAAACTTATATCGATGTGCCATTGTGGTCTGGCACATGTGTTTTTGATTAAAGTGTGCTAGATCATAGTAAGTGATTAATATTGGTTGAATAAATAAATAAATATTATATGGCCTACATTGTTAAATACATTCTCTGTTTGTAACAATATCCTCTATTATCTTGTACATGTGGATTTTTATATAGTAAAAAAAGTAGTCCATGCTTTCAGATCAGTGTGTATATTGACATGATGGCTACGAAGATGACTAAGATGCAGTCACTGCACTCAAGGGATTTAGATTACAATTGAAAGAAAAGATCCAAATGCGTGGACATTTGAAGTAGTGAGACATCACTTCCACTATGAATTTGTTAAATGACCTAATCATATGCCAGTGTATACAGTGAGTCTTCTATTATTATTTTTAAAGTTATTTATTGATGAATTTGGAAGAAGCCAGAGACGTCTGGTAAATCTTTCAGAAAGAAGAGGTTCCTTGCATTTCGTGTACTAGCAAAATGACATTGTTAGGGATTCTTGAACGCAGTGTGTTTCACCAATCCATCACTTTCAATATTCTGTTCTCACTGACTAGAATGTGACCTTCTGTAGTCTTTTCTAACAAACTCCTACTCCTCATTCTTATAAACAAGGTTTTTTATTATCTTTTCCAAGAAAATAATTTTGACATCATAGAAATAAACTAATTCTTCTGCGTACATCTGATCTTTGCACAAGGTTAAATAGAGAACTTATAAAAATGCATTGTAAATATTTTTGTAAATAGATTTTATTTTACTAAAATATTGAAGGCAAAGATTATTTATCTCGTGCTACTTCCACAATTTCTGCTAATACCTGGTGTGAATCACAGTACGGAAGATGTAAATGGAAAAGAATGGAATAATCGGAATTGTATAAAATAGAAGTAGAAGAGAATAAGATAGGCTGGAATCAGGCAAGATAGGATATAATTAATATAATTCAATAGAATAATTTATAAAATTTGGTTAAACTCTCTGTGGTCATTTTAACTTTTGAAAAATTGCCGAAAATATCAAGCATTTAATATTATAATTGGTGGGTATCACCTGTGAAGACCCCGGTGTGTGAGCGATGCAGCAGCAATCATGGCACCCTATGGAAGTGATTGAAGCCTGGTGAAACCAAGGAAAGTACTAGTAAAGCAAAACAGAACGGAGCAAAGCAAACTTATAGCCCCCTCTAGCCTGAGACCATCACAGCCCAGTGTATCAAGCTCCACCCAGCACTGCCAGGTGACTACATCCAGGTTAATCTCTCCTAATCACTCATGAAAATTCAGGAGGGAGGATTTTCTTGCTGCTGAATGGATCCTCAGAAACTTGTTGGCGTGCTAGCTTATGGAGGAGAGTAGAAGTTTCAGAATCGCTTCAGTTACCACCACAGAATGAGATGTAATGTAGTGTGTGAGGACTCCAATATTTTAGTTTGATTGGTTAGTGTATCTATACTCCATCTGTTTACTTATTTGCTTACTCATGAATTTGCTCATTCATTTACATTTTCAAGAAATATTTAGATTGTCTATTAGTGGTCAGATAATCCTCATTGCTTTGCCTCTGTTTAGGCACAGGTGATAAGGATTTAGAAGCAAAGAAAAAAAAAGATAAAATCTTGGAGCTAAGTAAGAATAAGGGAATGGACAGTGAGGGAAACAGACAATTACTGTCAAGTAAAATCGGTGCTATGATGGAGAAGTACTCAGTGTCCTCTGAGATCATATAACAGGGACCCCTAAGGCACCATGGATGGTTAGGGAAGACTTACTTCCCAGAAGTGACATCTACATTGAGACCTGAAGCTTGAGTGCAAAATAATGATGGGAGGAGAAATAAACAAGAGCATGGCTTCTCAGAGGGAAACAAATAAAAAAGGAAGCTCGGTTTAGTGTGCCTGGAAAATTTAGGTTGGAGGAAGAGTAGTGAAGAATGAGGCTGAATTGGGGAAGGAGAACAAAGACACAAAAGGCTTTGTGAGCTGGATTAAGGAGCTTTGAAATTACCCTTTCTCATTTTTGTTGTAAAAAGTATGACAAGGCATTACTGGAAGAATTGTAATGTACCATGTACTATGTGCATGTACCTGTGTATGCATATTCTATATTTGTGTGCATATAGTATGTATGTGTGGAAATTCAATGAATGTGAGTGTATGCATACAAGTCGTGCCAGGAGTACCATGGTTATAGTTTGGTTCTCAATTCCTGTCCACAGAGAGTAGTCACTGGCACATCCTGGGCTGACATAAATTCTTCTGCAATGGGTGACCTGACTATGTCCTCAGCTCTTCAGACCACCCTAATAAAAAATGTCAATCTAAGATGAAAATCTGATCATGCTGCCTTCTTTGCTTAAAACTTTCTAATCTTGCCCCCTTGCCCTCAGTATAAAATTTAAGCCTTTTAGAGGTGTTCACCAAGATCTTTCATGGTCTGAGACCCATAAATTTGACAACCAATCCTCAGTTCTCATTATTCTCTCACACAATCCAGTATTCCAGCAAGTTTAATCTTCTAATCATCCTGTTGTTTGATGTGGCACAAGTTTTCCAATTTCGTATATGCTATTCCTCAGTCTCTAATATGGCTCCTCCTTCTTCACCTGGCTAGTTCAGGCATCACTTTTTCCTCCCTCCTGGGATCATATATATATTTCTCCTCCTCTGATTACTCAAAGTGTCTGTTGTACTCATAATTCCAGTTCCATTACTTGCTGAGCATAACACTGATTTAATACTTAACCTCCACAATCCTATTTCCTTTAATGTTTAAAATAAGGACACATCCACCTCTTGGGGTCATTACAAGAATTATACATTCTACTCAATACATGTTTGTTATTGCTATTATTTTATATAATTATAACCTTCATTTCATGCATTATATTACAATTCTATTGATTAATCTGTTTTTCTACTCAACCTGAAAGGCAGGTATATAACTTACTTTTATTATTTCCTAGTTGTCACTACTTGAGGACCAGATATAGGATGGGAGTGTGGTGAATCTCCATTGTTTAATGCAAGAATAAAAAGTCACCATTAGGAATGAAAGGTCCAGCCTTATAATTTATCTGCTGTGGGATTTTAGGGAGATCATTTCCCTTTCTGGGTCTCTGTATTAATATCTGCAATGTAAAGTGATTGAATTAGAAAATGATTAAAGTCTCTTCTAATTATATGATGTCATTAAACCTATCAAACTATAGGATGAAATGTTTTGATGACTTTCATAGTATTCTTCAGAGTCCATTCTAATTCCAGGGTCTGTTGTTACCCAAGTACAGGCTCTCAGAAGGTCCCTGGAAAATATGGAAATGCCAGGTACAGAAAATCTACAAATGCCAGGAATGAATATTATTTACACTGTTATCTCTCACAGTCTTGGTACTGACTACTTACCACTGAAGCAGTTGGACATACACTGTTCTTGCTATTTAAGCAGATATGAAAGACACTTTTATGATTTAGTGTGTCAAAGTCACAGATAAAGATGCCGCTGTCTGTAATTGTCACATGTCAAGGTGACTAGGAGTTGGGTTGACAGAATAAAGAAGGCCCCCTTTCTCTCACTTATTTTGTGACCCATCTCTAGCAAGCTGATTTTTAAAAAGAAAAAAATTAAGACCTTCTTTGAACCGAAGCTGTTACAACCTTGACAATTGCTGGCAGAAGGGGTGTTTGCCAGTGGTTGAGGAGCAAAAGATGCAGTTGTCCCTTGTGGAAAATTCCAAGAACTTGTGCATAATATTTTGAGTCATGCAAAGTCTTGAGTTCTGCATGACTGAGCTCTGTAACTCAGTGGTTGGGACATTTATGATCATCTCTATGCCTTGGTTTCTGCATCTGTAAAGTGGAAATGATAATATCTACCTTGTATAATTACTGGAAGAATTAAATATAATATTATATTCAAAAGCTCTTGGTCAATTGTAAATTACCAGTAAACAAAAATTATTGTTAACTGAGCAAGTCAAACTTTGATTAACATATTTAGCATCTTTACAAACCACATAATTCTCATTTTTACTCATGGGATGGAGATTATATTGAAAATGATGTGAATTTTGTTTAAACGTTTTAGATCTTACGGGGTTTGGGGTATGTTTTTGTGAATGGAAATTTCTGCTGCTCTGGAATGAAGAGAAGCCAAGGCAATTGGGTTGATTCCAATTTTGTTCCACTATGTTTTCTACAACTTGAAGTATGGGGGAAAGTTGTGTTGATTAAACACACATACACACACATGCACACACACACACATACACTCACACACACTTAGATTTTTCAATTTTATGTAAGTGTCCTATTTCTCCTAAACATGAAGGACAGAAATCTAAGGAAAGCTATGTCCCTTGGTTGTAAAATAAACACACACATACCAGTCCTATGTGGTTGTTGTGAGACATAACAGAGCTAGAATTGCGTGACTAGAGCTTTGCAAATGGTCACATTATACACACAGGTGAATATCTTGGAGGAAGCCAGGAGGTGTGAAGAATCAGCAAGGTTTGAGGTCAAAAGCCTTGAGTTTGAACTCAGCCTCTGCCTCTTTTCCAGATCTTTCCTGCACGACATAGGACCCATCTCTTGCAATCTCAAAGTCTTGGTCTCCCTGGGTAGGAATGGTGATCTTGCCACCTGCCTCACAGGGCTGTGGTGAGGAGGAAGTGAAATGACGGCCAGGACTTTGCTGTGTAACCAGCAGCGTAGTCTACAAATGTATGGCAAAGATGTGGGTCCTACTTTAATTACAAGAAAAGCAAAGAGGTCCCTGAAGTATCTGGGCAATTATTCTTCCCTCCACTGATGCCTTGAACAGCCAACAGCAGCGCTCACCCCCAAAGGTACAAAGGTTGAGCTCATTAAGCTGTGTTCACACCCAGAGCCTAATGATCTCATGAGTGCAATCAGCAGCAAAGAAGAGACATGCATTTGCTGCAAAGATGAGTTCCTTTGCGAGAGAAATGTAGCACTGCAGTCCATCCCTGAGTTGGGTGCAAACATCATTCTCTTCCTGAGTCTCAGCTGTGTCACAAGGGAAAGGGGTTAATGAAACAGAATGTCTACTCTGAGTACTTGGCCATCCCTGACTTAAAAGAAGAAAGGAGGGAAACAAAAGGAAGGATATAACCAGCCTTGCTCTCCACTGGGAATTCATTTTCCTTTAATATTCATGGGGGTAACATTCATTAGCAATAAATGTAGACATACAGTATTTTCATGGCTTACTGTGTTAGAATAGAAACACTCAGAAACTGGACAATACAAACAATGTACTAAGAACCTTATGTCTGCTATATGTGCTAATTTCTGTCCCATCCACGAAAAACTACCTTAAACCTATTGCATTTTGTTTCCGTTTCTGTGCTTAACTGCCACTTAATACTTTTGTTTTATAGAACGAGCTCTTCAAAGACACAGGCTATGTCTTCTACATCACCTTATGGCCTGTGATTAGCACAGAAATGGACACAAAGAAATTGCTTGGGAGACTTACACCTGGACTACACAGGTCTGGTCACCACTCTTCAGAAGGACATTGGAAAACCGGAGCAGATGGGGAAGGGTCTGGAAACAATGTAATGTGAAAAACTAGTGATAGAAAGAAAAGGACTCTAAACTAGGAGATTGGAAGGCTCAGAGGTAGGGCGAAGAAGGAAGGGCAGCATGAGAACTGTCAGCAAAATGTGGCTTGAGAGACCAAACCAATGCTACAGTTACAGGAAGGAAGGAGTTTGCTGAGGCTAAACCTGAAGAAGACATGCAAATAACCAATAGGTATATGGAAAAACGCTCAACATTACTGATCATTAGGGAAGGCAAATCAAAACCATAATGAGATATTATCCCACCCCAGTTAGAATGGCTATTATCAGAGAAACAAAAATAAGATATTCTGGTGTGGATGCAGAGGAAGGGAAACTCTTATACACTGTTCATGTGAATGTATTAAATAAATTAGTATAGTCATTATGGAAAACAGTATGGAGGTTGCTCAAAAAATTAAAAATAGAACTACCATATGATCCGGCAATCCCACTACTGGGTATTTACGCAAAGGAAAGGAAATTAGTATCTCAAAGGGGTACCTGTACCCCATGTTTATTGTGGCATTATTCACAATAGCCAAGATATGAAATCAATCCAAGTGTCCATCAACAGAGGAATGAATGAAAATGTGGTATATATACATGATGGACTACTATTCAGCCACAAGAAAGAATAAAATCCTGTCATTTGCAGCAACATGGATGGAACTGGAGGTCATTATGTTAAGGGAAATAAGCCAAGCACAGAAAGACAAATAACACATGTTCTCACTCATTTGTGGGAGCTAAAGAAATTGTTCCCATGGAGGCTGAGAGTAGAATGACAGTTACCAGAGGCTGGAAAGGGAAGGGTAGGGAATTGAAGAGAAGTTGGTTAATGGGTACAAACATACACTTAGATAGAAGGAATATGTTCTAGTGCTTGATAGCATAGCAGAGTGATTAGCAAATACATATCAGATACTTAACAAACAACACATTGTATTATTGTATATTTTGAAAATAGTTGTATATTGCATATTTTGCATATTTTGAAAATAGTTAGAAAAGATCATTTGAAATATTTCCAGCACAAAAAAAATGGTAAATATTGGAGGTGGTAGATATACTAAATACCTTGATTTGATCATTACACCTTGTATACATGTATCAAAATATCACATATACCCCATAAATGCGTATAATTATTTTCTATCAATAAACAAATAAATAATCTTTAAATGAATTGTTTAATTTCATATCCCTCCCCAACACTGGTGGTTTTTCTTCTTGTGAAATTGTTTTACCTGTAGGGATTTTCAAATTTGGGATCTAAAAAATAAAATCCGTCTATGCTTGAGTATCAATCACTCCAAAAAATTCAGTGTCCTTAGTGAGGTCATTTGGCTTATCTGGGCATTAAAATACAAAACAAAAACGAAGCTTTATTTGGGCACATGATTTGTTTTTTTTCATTTTTCCTACTGAGAATCACTGACTTTTCCTCTGTTAGGAGTGAATTTTTCTAAAACAGCGTGATGGCATTTCTTTTTCCATGAAGTCCCAACCTCAGAGCTTTCCAAAGAATGAACATTCCAGATTCAGTCTTTAGGGACTTTTCATTGGACAGCCAATGTTTTGGTACAAAGGATCCCAAACAGAAGCAGTAGAAGAGAAGATTCAATTGCTAACAAGCTTCAGGAGAGTAGGATATTAGATGATCTAGAACTGCAAGATATTAGGCTTTGAGAGAATTTTACACACAGGGAAGCTGAGGCCCAAAGAAAAGTGGCTTTCCCAAGGAACCTAAGAGAGTGACAAACCTGGGATGGGAGGTGACCCCTGTGTGACAGAGGAGCAGAGCGATATCAGAAGGCTTATCCAGGGGACGGGATGCTACCACTGGACTTCAGAGACTGTTTGACTTCCCCAAGAGTCGGAAACTAAGCTGGACCCTGGTTTCTGCAGAGGAGCCAGGGAGGTAGAAGAAGGTAAGCATAAAGGCATCCCAAACATCCCTGCTCCATCTCCAGAGTCTCCAAAAGTCAATATGTGAGTTAACCATGGACCAATGAGAGCAGAACAGGCTCATCAGTGTCCCTTTGTCATCCCCTCAGTACCAAACACAGGGCCAGCCTCCCAGGAGCTGCAAAGCCCAGCCCCTGCACCTTCTAGAATGCCAATAGCCATTTTCTAATTGAGTAAATGAGAGGTACTGGGGAAAACAATTTTTACCCCCATTAACTTCTAGAATTCCCGTCTGGAGTTGAACAAACTAAATCTACAGTTTTAGGACACATAAACCCGTACTCCATACAACAACTCCAGGAGCTTCTATGAGGCAGGCAAGATAGGCACATCCCTGTCCTCATGGTGTGTACATTCTAGTGTCTTGTATCCACTTCAGTAGAGAAAATTATTCCTTATAAAGCATATCAGGGTGTTTCACACTTTGTTAAATTGAGGGACAAGTTCCATCACCTGGGTACCTAATAACAGGCAATGCAGTTCCTTTCCTGATTGGTGCTGGGGAGATTTACGTTCTGTACCACATCTCCCTCAGGCAGATCATGCCTTGTCTCCAGCCTCAACCTCATCATCTGCGAAATGAACAGATTGGGATAGACGTCCTTTAAACTCCCAGGTGTAGAATGAATACCGGAGCCTCACCTGGGAGCAGGAAAGCAGGTTTGCGGTATTTCACTTTAATCTGCGATGCCACCTTGTGGTTATCGACAAGGACCGCACCAAGGACAAGAAAGAAGCAGTGTTTTAACTCAGCAGCCCACGCCAGAGGATGACCAAGGGGACTGCAGGCTTGCCCTTCCCTCCCTCTAAGGCTGGGTAAAATGAGGGGATGCAGCCGTTTTCTTTTAACTCCATGTCTCACAGCCCTTGGAAGCCTCATCTGGCATAGAGACACCAAGAATGAGCTCTCGCAACACAGCTTGGCGCTGCCCGGAGGCTTGCAAAACGTGTCCGCCCCCGTCACTCCACGCTCACATGCCCTTCCTTAAGTTTGCTAGATGATGACAGATGGGACGAGGCCGGGGCAAGACACTGGAGACAGACATGGAAAGAAGACGATCCAGTTTTCCAGGCCAAAGTCCTCTCACGCAGGCTATGGGAAAAGTAAGTCCTTGTTTCCAAGGTCCAGGAGGTCTGAAGATTTTCAAGCTTCTGATTCCCTTTCATTTCTTCTTGTAACCACTTTTTTATTCTCGTGGATGCATTACAAAAAGGGGTTGTCAGATCCTGGGGTAGCCCCATACCAGGTCCCTGACCTCAGGTACCTACCTGTCAGCCCTAAACCTGGGGTGCCCTAGCTTTCAACACCAACTGCCAGTGAAAATTTACTGCGTATGGGGCTCTCAATATGGTGAACCCAAGTATATTTCCACTCTAGTGTCAACCAGACTAGGCTTGCTGGGGGAGAGAAAGCCAATCTGAAATGATCTGGTCCTTAAAAAAATGAGGAACTCTGAGAAAATGCGTTCCTTTGAGATGGGAAGCAACACGGCACAAAACAGCACCAACGATGACAAAGCCTCAGCGAAGGAATCCTCGCTCTGTAATTGGCATTGAGCTAACACTTCACATGTGTTATTTTATTTAATCCCCCTAACGACATTATGCAGTAACTAATTTTATTATTCTAATTTTTGTAGTGGAAAAAGCCAAGGCTTACTAAGGCAAATGTAACTTGACCGCAGCCTCCCAGCTAGGAAGTGGTGTCACTAGTATTTGAATCTCTTTCTTTCTAACTCCAGGTTTCATGCTCTTTCAAGACCCAGAAGAGCGTGGGGCAGGGAATACAAAGACTTCTCTTCTGGTTCTCACTCTCTTGCTATGAGAACTTGGACCTCTACTCAACATCTCCAGCCTCTAGCTTCCTTAGGTCTAGAAAGAAGATGATACAGTAACAGACTAGAGGCAAAACAAGGATTGCATCTCACTGTGAAGTTACTCCCAGGGCTACGTTTTGTGATACATCAAGTTAAGATGGAAGCCAAGGGTTGCAAACCAGCAGCCTGCAAGGGAATGGAGTTCCTCAATTTTTCTTTACTCTGAGATCTGTGAAAACTTTGAGTTGGAAAGATTTTGGGTGGACGTGACTCTCCACTTCACCCTGGCTCCTATTTCTCTGTGCTATCCTATGCAGGTTGGTTGCCTGCCTGGCTTCAGTGGACATGTGAGTCGATAGAGTCTGCCAGTCTTGGTTTAAGTCAATTCTAAGGTTTGGTATATTGGTAATCAGAGTGCAGGCTATTGTAGAGGCTGACTTCAGTGCCAACCTGCCTCTGGTTTATTTTATTAAGGTATTGGAGTCTCAAACTCTGTTGTCTTCTCTGGGTAGCTAATGAGCAACCCAGGATAAAGTTATAACACGGTAGGAAATATTCTGACCTACATTTCAAGAGACCCGAGTTCTGCTCTAAGTTGTCTAGTTCTGGACAAGCTTCTGAATCTCTCTGAGCTTCAACTTCCCCATCCATAACAGGCTTAGAGTAAACCTTGGAAACTTCTGTGTTGTTGAAAAGCTGAAACTTACATTCTGATTGGTTAAGCAGTAGTTTTTTTTTCCTACCCTAGCTGCATACTAGTGTTGTATTTTTATGTACCTACATCCCACGTATAGACATTTAGTTGACTTGAGCATCTGTAGTTTTTAAAAGCTCTTCAGGAGATTCTAATGTAAAGCCCAAATTGAGAACTGCACTAAAGCTTGAATTTTGAAACAGATTGCCTTTCTTATAGAGAACACAGAGAGGTTAAACAAACAAACAAAAACCAGCCCAAGGTTGAAAAATAATAAGTGATATGTTCGAAATCCTAGGACTCTTTAACTCCAAACCCAGATTCTTTTCTGTTATACTCATCAAGGCATAGTATTTAAAGAACTCTGTCCCCCTTTCTTAGAATACATAAAGTACTTTGTAAACTCAACAAAGTAAATAATAAATAGCTTGTAAAAATAGTAATACTGTGGCTTCTCCTGAGTTCTCCAGTTCTCAAAAGATGTATAGAGGATATTTCTCCAGGTGAATCTTTCTAATCCATTAGGACTCATGACTTTATTTTTAGTGTGCTAAATATTCCTCAAAGTGAGGAAGGAAGCTAGGACTAGCTTGGAAGGTTGAAGAAAAAGCTTCCTGAGTTCCAACAGTTAGCTGATTCTTATACACCAACTAAAAAAAAAAATCAAGCAGCACTTTTTAGATTTTCTAATCAGTTAAAAAGCCCAGATTATCACCATCCAAGGAAAGAGCAGTGTCTCCGAAGTCAGTTTCTGCCGACACCTGCAGCTTTCAGCAACTCTGGTCCCTGCTTCCGGCTCCAAATCCATCTGTCAAGTTGCTCCAGCCCATTTGCAAAGGCTATCTGGCTTCACAAGGACTCTTTTATTCATCACATTTATTAAGTAATAGAAAGTGAGTTATAGTCGTTAGAGAATATAAAAATCACTTTCACTCAGGTGTCCAAATGAATCTCTTTGGCTAGAATATGAAAAAGCAGTCCTGGCTGACTTCTCTCTGTCCCAACAATTGCGCCAGGAAGTAGCACAATTGGTCAGGCAGCCCTTTCTAGAAGATTAGCCCAGCACTTAAGCTAATTAAGCTTCATTCCTTCAAATTTGTTTCTAAGTGTCAGATATGTGCCTGGTCCTGTGCTTTGGGCTAGGTACTTAGTCTGAGCCTCGTTTCCCTCATCTTTGTGGCATAATAATGTCTGTATCACAGTGTTGTAAATGACATAAGACATATTAAAACCCTGCCAAATGTAAAGCAACACCGAAAGTTTCTCTTTCTTATTGTTGCTTCCCATTCCAAAAATTACATTTAAGATGGTATCATTTTCATGCAATAGACAGTTGCCTATCTGATGCAACTTGAGGTTCCTAACTCACTTGCCACATATCTCAAATTACCACCCCATGCCATTTTGGTTAACATTTTGTTGCATGTGGCCCTGACAATGGCAGTTAAATGTCTGTTTATTGACCCATTCCCTCAGGATCTTGATCTCCTCTCTGTTAGTCTCTTTGTGTTAATTCTCGATGCAACATCAGTGGAACTTATAAATCCTTCAGGAGAAACGGTTTGCATTTCCATGGAATAACAGATCTGAGATTTGAGTGAATTTTTAAAGTAATCTGGTCCATTCTCCCACTGATTCTTGAAGGAATTTGGCTATTTATTTGGACAAGAGGAGATCCAGAGAGTCTGCTGGAACTATTTGTACATATTTCAAGTTATGACATGGAAGAAAAATCAGACTTATTGTCTGAGATGAAACACTAGAAGACATAGTTGGCAGATTTCAGTAATTAGAACCATGCCACATTGGCATGGGTTGTTTAGGACTTTATTGAATCCTCTGACTCTGCAAATACTAAAGTAAAAATTATGTTAAATGATGCTGGGCATGCTATATTCCTAGCCGAATTGATTCAGTCGAAACTCACAGCATTCAAAATACAGGTGTGCTGGATACTTTGATTTTTCCCTTCAGATGCACTTTTATCCTTCTCCACCTGTCTCTGTGCCCCAGGTGACTGATCTGCATGGGTTTCTTTGCCTTCTGACTTCTAGTTGGATTTATGTAGATTAGAGGGAGGGAGGAGTATGAGGTCAGGGGACTCACTCCACCAGCTGCCTGCCTCCAGGTTTGCCATGGGCCACCTGTGTTCTTTGGCTGATGCTCACAGCTCCTTTCAGGGAGCTCTTTCCCTCCAGTATGTGTGTTTCAGGGCCCCTTAAGAACATCTCCCTCTCACCCCTTCGGTTCCAGATGTGATGTGGGCACCCTGCTCATACTAGACCTACAAGGCTGCACTCAAACTTCGAGTTTCCCTATACCCCACCCTCATCTTTGTCAATAGTTCCTTATTATAGTCTCCTCAGATTACACATATTTCCTTCTGAGAAGACTCTGACTATAAAAGTGAGATAAAAATACAAGGTGAGAATATAGCATTTTGTAAGTAAGGAAGACCTCAGGAGATTTTCTTTTTCCATTTAATATTTCTCTAAATCCCGTAGAGTACAGGTGAGACATGGAGAGATGAAGTCACACAGAAGATGGTATGGCCAAGATAAGAAATTATGTTTCTTGACTTGAGATCAGACACCTCAAATCTCTGCCCTGTTGCTTCTCTGTATACTTGAGAAGCGTTGGTTGAAAACTAGTCCATTTCCAGCCTGGCAAACATCCTTAGTGATAAATCATGTCGATAGCATACACCCTTGATATGATGTGATGAAAATGACACTTCATCTCTGGGATTTTCCCTTCCTGAACCATCACCCCAGTTTCACCATGAGAAAAACATTAAACCAACCTAGAGCGGGGCACATTCTACAAAATGCCTGACTTATACTCCTCAACGCTGTCAAGACCATCAAAAGCAAGGGAAGTATGAGAAATTGTCACAGTACAAAGTCATCTAAAGAGACTTGCCAGCAAAATGTAATGTGTCCTGGGTGGTATTCTGGAATAGAAAAAAAGACATTAAGAAAAACTGGTGAGATCCAAATAAAGTATGGTGTTTAATTAATTGTAATGTACCGATGTTAGCTCCTCAGTGTTAATGAACGTAGCATAGTCATGAAAGGTGTTATTATAATATTAATAATAGAGGAAACTGAGGAAGGGATATACAGAAGCTCTCTGTACTATGTTTGAAATTCAAATATTTTATCAATTTTAATTAGGTTATTGGTCTTATTATTGAATTATATTAATTCTTTATATATTCTGGATAAAAGTCCTTTATCAAATAAAGATAAGATTCATAACATTTCCTCTAAGACTTGCATATTCTTATTCAGTAAAAATATTTTAATTTTGGTGAAATTTAATTTAATATTTTTTCTTTTATGTATTATGCTTTTGGTGTCATATCTGAGCACACTCTACCTGGCCTAAGATCATTTCTCCCACATTCTCTTCTAGAAGTTTCATCTCTCATGTTTAGATTGATGATCTATTCAGGGTTAAGTTTTGTGTATGTTGTGGGATGCGTCAATATTCTTCATTACATGTGTATATCTAATTTTCCCAGAATCATGGTTGAAAAAAAACTATTATTTTCGTATTTTAATTGCATTAGTATGTTTGTCAAAATTCAATTGGCCATAAAAGTAAGGATTTATTTTTTGACTTTCATCTTTTTTCCATTGATTATCCTCAAACTTCTACCATACTATCTTGTGTACTTGTATATACAATGAAGTCGAGAAGTATGAGTCCTCCATCTTGTTCTGCTACAAATTTATTTTGGCTTTTTTTATTCCTTGGCATTTCCATATAAATTTTAGAATCAATTATTCAATTTCTAAAAAAATGAAAATGCTGATGGAATTTTGACAGATTGTGTTGAATTTATGTACTAAAACTTGAAGAGAAGAATTGCCTTATAAAAACAATACTGAGTTGTCCGACTGTGAACATGAAATATTTCCTCATTTGTTTAGATGTTTGATTTATCTCAGCAATTTTTGTAGTTTTCATTGCACAAGTTTTTAGCCCTTCATTTGTTAAATAATCTTTTACCCTGAAGTCATAGAAATAATTTCTTATATTGTTAAATGTTCTAAAGTTCTGCTGTTTGCATTTACATTGTTAATCCATCTGGAATCAGGTAGGGGATAATTTTATTAATTTTTTTCTATAAGTATAGTCAATTGAACACTATTTACGGAATGGCTAATGCTTTTCACACTAATTGGAAATATCACATTTGTCACATAGTAATTTTTCATACATGAATGTGTTAGCTTCTGAGCTCAGAAGTCTCCTTTTCCATTGTTAAAGTTTGTCTAGTCCTCAGTTAATTAAACATCATTTTAATTACCACCACTTTATATGAAATATTAATGTCTAGCCAACCAGTTCTGTCCCTTATATTATTAATCAAACTTTTATTGGCTAGTCTCAGCCTTAAAATCTTTCCTATGATCACTAGGAACAATTTGTCAAGTTACATACACACACATGCACACACACAAGTCACATATACACATGTACACGTGGACACACAAAGACTAACACAGGTACACATATATGTACATACACACAGGCTGACACATATTGTAGGGATTTTGATCAAAATTGCATTTATGTTATAGATTTATTAGAGTTTTTTAAATTTCAGAATATTACGGGTACAAACATTTTGGTTACATGAATTGCTTTTGTACAGTTTGAATCAAAGTTGTAAGTGTGCAGATAGTGTGCATTATACTTGTTAAGTGTGAATTTACCCATCCCCTCCTCCCCTCACCTCCCACCTGCTTGATTTCCTTTGAATTCCACTACCATATGTGCACATGAATGTTGATCTATAAGTTTCAATTTAGTAGTGAGTAATTATGGTTTTTGTTCTTCCATTCTTGTGATACTTCACTTAAAAGGATGGTCTCCAGTTCCATCCAGGTTGTTACAGAAGGTATTGGTTCACTATTTTTTTATGGCCGAATAGTGCTCCACGGTATACATATACTGCATTTTATTAATCCATTCATATATTGTTGGGCATTTGGGTTGTTTCCACATCTTTGAGATTGTGAATTGCTCTGCTATAAACATTCAAGGGCAAGTGTCTTTTTTATAAAATGTCTTTTTTTTCTTTGGGTAACTACCTAGTAGTGGGATTGCTGGATCAAATGGTAGGTCTACTTTTAGTTCTTTGAGGTATCTCCATACTCCTTTCCATAGAGGTTGTACTAGTTTGCAGTCCCACCAATAGTGTATAAGTGTTCCTTTCTCTCTGCATTCACTCCAGCATCTGTTGTTTTGAGACATCTTAATAAGAGCCATTCTCACTGGAGTTAGGTGATATCTCATTGTAGTTTTGATTTGCATTTCCCTGATGATCAGACACATTGGGCATTGTTTTATGTGTTTGTTGGCCATTAGCCTTATCTTCTCTTGAAAAGTTTCTGTTCATGTCTTTTGCCCACTTTTAATAGGGTTATTTGATTTTTTTCCTTGATGATTTGCTTGAGTTCTTTCTACATTTTGGTTATCAGCTCTTTATTGGATGTATAGCATGCAAATATTTTCTCCCATTCTGTAGGTCGTCTATTTGCTCTATTGATTGTGTCCTTGGCTGTTCAAAAGCTTTTTTAATTTGATCAGGTCCCATTTATTTATTTTTGTTGTTGCTGTGATTGCTTTTGGGGTCTTCATAAATTTATCGCCTAGGCCAATATCTATAAGAGTTTTTCCAACATTTTCTTCTAGAATTCTTATACTTTCGTGCCTTAGGTTTAAATCTGTTATCCATTGTGCATTAATTTTTGTGAGTGGTGAGAGGTGTGGATCCTGTTTCAGTCTTCTACATGTGTCTACCCAATTTTCCCAGCACCATTTTTGAATAGGAATTCTTTACCCCCGTGTATGTTTTTGTCTGTTTTGTCAAAGATCAGATAGCAGTATGAGGTTGGATTCATATCTGGTTTCTCTATTCTGGTCCATAGATCTATGTTTAGCAACACTTTTTATGACGGTCTATAAGTCTTCAGTCTTTCACAAAAATTTGTTAACCTTATTCTCAATCTTGAATGACATTGAGATATTGTAGACTCATCAGTTTAAAATTACTTTCCTTTAGCATGTTGAATATGTTGTTTCATTTTGGCCTCTGCTGTTGCTAATAAGAAGTCTACCAAACTTCTAATCATTTCTGTTTTTGTTTTTGCTAAGAGACACATTTTACTTTGTTTGCTTTTTAAGATTTTCACTATGTCTACAGTTTTGCTATGTTGTGTCTAAGTGTGTGTTCATTTTGATTTTTCCTTTTCAGGACTTGCTATATTTCTTTACACTGATGTCTCATATCTTTCTTCAATTCTGAAAAAAATCACAGCCATTATATCTTTAATTTTCACTTCTTTACCATGTATCATAATGTACTTTTTATTTTTGGGGCTCCTATTCATTCATTCATTCATCCTTTCAACAAATATTTTTAGAGTACCTACCATTTGGCATACATTGTTTTAGACACTTAGTGAAATATTCCCAAAATAAAGTATTGAAACTTCTAATATTCTGCTCCATGATTTCATAACCTTTTTTTAAATATGTATTTATGTCTCTGTGCTTCAATCTGGACAGTTTATCTTTTTTATCTTCAAGTTCTTCTCCCTTCAGCTGTGGCTGATCTACTACTTAGACCAATCACTGATTTTTTTTAAAAAAAACCTTTAAAATTATATGTTTTTTTCTTTTATACTATCTAAATTTTAAAAATTATAATTATTTAGTTTTTGTAATTTCTTATTCTTTCACTCTAATTTTGTTTCCTTCTATGTTCTCTTTAATCATTTAAAAAGTATTTATTTGATAGCCTCTTTTTTATGTTCTCTAATTTTAATTGCTTGGGATATTAAGTTTTCTCCTTTGTTGTTTCTGTTGATCTCCCACATGGTGTATCACTTCCACAAGTAATTTGTAATTTTGGATTATGTGTTTATTTTCAGTGGTGGTCTTTCCCCCACACACCATCCCCTACTGTTAATTGGAGGCACATATCCTCCGGATTTTGGAAGTGTCTTCACAGCGTGGTTTCTTTCATTAATTTCTGCCAAAACCATGGGTTTCACAATGGTCTTAGGGTACATTTTGCATTATTTTCTTCACTCGTGATCCCTCCTTTATATGAATATTTAATTCTAACTAACCTGACATGCATGTATAGCACATGCTAGCTTTTAAAAATCTCTCACTGTAAATATATTTTTTCTTCCATGAATTGTAGATAGAAGACAAGCTTTGTTGCTACTCTTATGTACTTGTAGGAAGAATGTTTCCCCCTTATTACATACATCCTGCAATCTTTCATGCCCCTCAATTTATATATAGCACCTAGTTAAAGCTCCCATGCCCTGCAATCTTCACTCCATACTTTCCCTATAGGACTTTCAATTTCCATCTTGTCTGTTAGTTCTAAGCATCAACTTTAAAATGTGTGCAGTTCGTTGGTAGGCGGTTGGGGGGTGGGTAAACTCACAACTAATGGACGCAGTGAGCGTTGTAGTGGGTGGGGGAAAGGGCACATCTCAAATCACGGTTGGGATGTGGCAAAGTCATAACGACCAAAATGTTTGTACTCCCATAATTTCCTGAAAGAAAAAAAAAAGAAAAGAAAATGTGCACAGTTGGCTTAGACCTATCTCCTAATTCTCATCCTTTGGGATTTGTGTTTCTTCCTGTCAATCTTAGTGACGTATTGTTATATTATCATTGTTACAGTTAATGCGGTATTTCTACGTGTTCAGAGTAAGAGCGAGTCTCTGAAGGCTTAGTCTATGATATTGTGAGAGACGTGAAGGTAGATCCAGAAAGGAAAGGACTAACTCGTGGTCTGTAGCATGCGCGTCACTGAGCCAGGCCTCCTGGCTCTCAGCATAGTTTTGTAATTTCAAAATAGAGTGGATGGATATTCACGTGTTTCAATTATTTTATATCTACTTTCCCCATAGCTTTGTTTCTGACTATTCCGCCTTGGCCTCTCCATTCCTTCCAAAGATTTTATCAAATAAATGTTTCTTAACCCTACTCTTTATAAAGTTGCAGTGTATAATATCACATCTTTAAGGCAGTGGTCACACTTCTACAGGCATTGTATAATAATGCAGTACTAGTAATATATACAATACTATAATAATCCACCTCGCCCAGTTCTGGGATGGAACTTGAATAATATGGGAGAATAAATTCTCAGGAAGCATGGACTATTGGTGTGTAATTTTACAACAAGAGAACTTCACTGCCCAATATAGGAGCCACTATATATATGTGAATTTTGAACATTTGAAATGTGACTAGTAAGATGGAGGAACTACATTTAAAATTTTTAATTAATTTAAAGTTAAAGATGGATGCTCAATTCAGTTATTGATGATCTTTCAAGTACTTTTGGAAGAAATTTGTTATATGAATCTTTTTTTTTCCTACTGTAAATTTGAAGAAGTCTAAATATAGATAAAGTACTTCTGATGAAAATTTAGTGTTCAAATTAAGATGTGCTGTAAAAGTGGAGTAGCTAACTGTGCCGGTTTGTCTGGAACTGAGGGGTTTTTCTGCATCAGGGACTTCCGGGCTAAGACATGAATTGCCCCAGGGAAACCAGACAGATTGGTCACCCTATTTATGGATAAAATCACACTAGATTTTAATGACAAAATATGAAAAAAGAATGTAATGTACCATATTCATACTTTTATGTTAATGATATATTGAAATGATAATATTTTAGATATGTTGAGTTAATAAAATATGTTATTATAACAACTTCACCGATTTCCTTTTACTTTATTATAATGTGGCTACTAGAAAAGTTAAAATGGCATATGTGGTTCACGTTATATTCCTGTTGAAAAGAGGAGGTATAGAATTTAGGCTACTTTGGGTGATTTTATCTATCAATCAATCTATCTGTCCATCCATCTAATAATTTATACATTTATTTACTCTGTGCATTTAATAGCCCACTGCCATAGATAACTTTATTTTATCTCCATTTTACATATGAGAAAACTGAGGCACACAATGGGAAAATCACTCTTGGATGGTCATTTTTCTAGTCAGTGATAGAGCTCAGGTCTCCAATCCTGAATGATAATTCTTACCAAGGTGACTTCAACACAAGTGTGGTCACTTGGGCCTTGCATTGGCATCCATGGGACTGGAGTTTTTACTAACACACAGGAGTGAGAACAAAGAGCACTGGGTCATCTGGACAGGTTCTCCAAACAAAGAAATGAAAATAATCAAGGCAGTCAGCATCTTTTTCTTTTTACTCTGAATTTATGTTTAGTGTTTATGGACAACCTAGTTTTTGTCTAGGGCAGATGTCGATCTTTCTAATAGATTTCGGCCTTCTGGCTCAGGGTTTGGTGCCATCAGAAACAATAACAGTTAATATGTTCCTGGCACATAATAGATGCTAAAACTGTGTTAAGTGCTGAATGTGCATTATTTCACTTCTTCTTGGCCCAAAGATATTATTATTAGCTCCTGTTTATAGATGAGAGAAGTTAAGCAATCTATCAGAATTTGTGTCATTCTGCTTAGATCCAGAATATTAATCTGGTTTGACCTGCTCCCAGAATAGAAACTTTCTGCCCTTTAATATGCCAAAGATGTAGCAGATATTAAGAATATCTGGCCCCAAAGAATTTGAATCTTGTCTAACACAGTCTAGCCCAATGTTGGCTTCATAAATTATATCTTCTCAGCAGATGTCGCCAATGATTTGATGTTCATACTGTATTAGTTGGCTATTAATATTGTGACAAAGTATCACAAACTTGGTGGCTTACAAAAACACACATTTATTCTTTTACAGTCCAAATTAAGTTTCACTGAGCCCACAGGTGTCAGACTGGTCTGCTCCCTGGAGAACCTCTGGAGAGAAAACCTATTTGCTGGCTTTTCTCAGCTTCTAGAACTGCATTCCTAGCATTCCTTGGCTCTAGGCCCCTTTCTTTACCTTTAAAGCCAGCAGTTTAGCATCTTCAAATTACTCTACTTTGTCATCATGTCACCTTCTCCTCTTCTGTGTCTGTAGTCAAACCTGCCTCTGCCTACCTCTTATAAGGACACTTGTATTTACATTTAGGGTCCACTCGGTTAACATAGGATAATCTCTCCACTTCATGGCTGTTAACTGAATCCCATTTGCACCATTCCTGCTGCTATAAGGGTTACATTTCAGGGTCTGGAGATTAGGCCAAGGACATCTTGGGGCAGCCATCATTCAGCCTACCACATGTACCTGAAAACACTACCTATTTGTGCATATCCATAATTTCCACCACAGTCATAAAAGTCAACATAAATAGATCTTTTGGAAAAGGATATCTTTTGAACAACTGCACATAAGTGTATTTATTAACATGTCTAAAATATTGCAAAACACCTATGTAAAGTTAAGTTTCCCAGGAGAACTATAGATGTTAATAGAATTTATTTTAAATCTTGTTTCTTGTGAACTGTCTTAAAAATATATCCAAAGATGTTTTGTATTTCTGCTTTCTACATTGTAAATTGTCTGCAAAACTTCAAACACTTAATATGACATGAACTAATAAGAAAAGGAGAGATGAGATTAAAAACATCTCATGTGGCTGTTTCATCTGTTCATGGAGCAATCTGCTTTTGTTCTCATGAGCAGCTTTGTTAAAACGGATGAATGATGTTAAGGTTCTTAAGTAGAGAAGCTTCTGTATTTATAACGGTACTTATAAGATACTTTTTAATAGATGCAAACTGCTTACAATATGTGAGATCTCATTGGGTAAATGAAGCATTATTTATGCTCACCTCACAGTCTAATGAGAAATGCATACTTTATCTTAAACTGTCCTCCTTCCATATAGGACTTTTACATATTTTAGAGCCCATCGATGCCAAAATGATCCTCATAGATATCTTTGAGATAAGTCAAACAGGTGTTATTGCAATTTTGCCAAGAAAAATAATTGCTACTGAGAAACAGAGAAGTTCAAGTTAGTTCTTATCTAAGATTGATGAGCTGATTGCACCCAGAGACAGACAAGAACACAGATGTCTTGTAGATACCTAGTTCTACATGTTTTCTTTTAAACTATCTTCCTACTTAAGTGATGCTGATGCAATTTTATTTATTACACATTTCCTCTAATTTAAACATTCTTTTCATTTGTCTTAAGAGGACCGAGGAATTTTAATATTAGACAGATGGAGAAACAGAGACACAATGAATTCAATGTGTTTAATACAAATAATTAGTCTTTTAGTTTATATCTTTATAATTTCAGGGAATTAAACTCGTTTAAATCTTGTTTCAAATATCATCTTCTCAGGAAGTCTTATATTGTTCAAATTTTTTTTCTGGCAAATTTATAATACTATACACTATGTGTTTGTGTGTGTATAAACAAATTATATATGTATGCAAATAAATTTATTGTAATTT
>NW_012155173.1:8074281-8131210 GCF_000956105.1 Propithecus coquereli
TTTTTAGCTGTCCAATTAATTTCTTTCTATTTTTGGTAGAGACGGGGTCTCACTCTTGCTCAGGCTGGTCTCAAACTCCTGAGCTCAAATGATCCGCCCGCCTCGGCCTCCAAGAGTGCTAGGATTACAGGCATGAGCCACCGCGCCCGGCCGAAGGCAGTGATTTTTGTATCTTCATTTCAATAGTTTATCCCAAGTGCCTAGGCTTGAACTGGATCCATAATAGGTATTCAATAAAAATTTGTTGAAAAAATGAGTTAAGTCAAATTCTTATCCAAATGAGGGAGTGTGCTTTGATAGAGATAACAACTGTGAAAAGAGTTCCTTAAATTTTAAGGTAGTTTATCCTTAGGGGGCAACTTTTATATAAATTATGCTCATTGCACAAATGAGAGAACATAGGCTCAGAAATGAAATGAGCTCACTATGGCCACTTAATAGTTAGCAGTTAATTTTATATTGGGATATAAACATAAATGATCCCTCCTGCCGCAACCCTACCTGATCAAAAAATAAAGTATTCATATGTGTGGAAGTGTCTTTTACCCCTTAGGGAGGATTCATGCTTTCATTGAGATCTAAGAGATAAAAGTTACAGTAGACAAGGGGCCTAATTTTGACAGATAGTACAAGGTGATTATATCTATTAACATTTACTATGGAATAATATAGCACAAACTCTCAGCATCACACCCCACCTCCATCACCCCCACATTTTTCTTCCATGATAAACTATTCATATCCTTTTGTGAGCATTACTTGAAAGAGAACAGAGATAATTCAGACAGCCCATATCTTTAGCCTACTTACATAGTTGAAGTGAGACTCAGACGCTAATTCTTATTTCTCAGGATGAACATAATGAAACACTCCATTTGCTAACAGTGTCCACATTGATTAATCTGCACTCATGTTGTGGTTAGGTCTGGAGAAAAGCATGTGGCCATATTTGCATAATTGTTTGCAAACTTATCCTACTCTTTGATGGGTGCCTATTTATACCACAAGTTGCATTAAGCTGAGATTAATACCGTCCCAAGTAAGAGCAGAAGAACCTACAGTCATGCTAGTGGAACAATTGTGTTGTTTGAGGGGCAAGAGAAAGACTGAGCTTCTTCACTTGACCGCACTCCAAGCAAAAATTATTACTGAGGTGACTTGTGGTTGATGAAGAGAACTGACATTTATTGAATGCCCAAGGATTTAATAAATTAATTTGCATTCTACAACAACCACCAAGCAAAGAAGTAAAGCAGGTGTTATATGTCTTGTACCACTGAAGAAATTGTAGCACAAAGAGGCTAAATGGCTCATCAATGCCAAACAGCTACTATATGTCGAATCAAAAATTGTGTGCACATCAGATTCCAAAATATTTATGCTGCATCTCAATGCCAACCTGTTTTATTTTGTTTCTTGTTTGTTATAGTCCTGTTTTTAAGGAAGGAAAGAGGATATGAATGGTTTATCATGTGCAGTCTCTGCCTAAGAGTGTGTTTGCAAGATAAATATTCGATAAGCATAGAACTGAAAAAGTTTCAAAAGAAGTTCAAATGTTGAGGGTGTATAAATTTATTAAGTGTACGCAGTGTTTCTGTGCATTTCCTATGATATATCAGCAGCAAATTGTTATCTCTTCATGCTGTTGTTGGAAGTATTTGACTTTTTTCAGAGTAGAATACAAATAAATAAACAAAACAAAACAAATGCAAAAAGTTTTTACTCTATCCCAGATATACCGTGCAAGGGAGACATTAATCAGCTGGAACCCAGCTGTTGATACTCATGTTAATAGTCTAGAAACTTACTAAGAATATTCTTCCTTTTCAGAGACTTCTTTGCTTGGATAGTATGAAAGCCTGTAAGGAAGGAAATAAAAATTTGTAAAGTTCTTATTTTCAAATTACACCTGGCAAAGGGCTTGACTCAGTGGGTGAAAGCCAGTGAGTGTGATTGTGTTAGAATCAGAGATGAGGAGAGGGAGACCTCTGAAGCTGCATCCCTTTTGTGAAATCCACCAACTCTTCTGCCTGGATCATGGAGTTACTTAATTTCACCACGCATAGGAGTAATGAAAACCCAAACTATGGAACAGATCACTATTGAATAGCTACGCACCTCATCCTGTACCACCAATACAACCAACATCACCTCTAACCATATTAAGCTCCCCACCCCAACATCGACACCAGTAAGCATGTAAACAACAATGAAAAAGGAAGACAGATATCCTGATCTGATCACTACACATTTTATGTATTGAAATATCACTATATACTCCATGAGTATGCACAATTATTATTTGTCAATTAAAAAATAAAATTAAAAAAAGTAAGATAAATGAGGTTAGTGAGAACTGTTATAAAGAAAATAAAATAGGGTGACATGGCAGTAACTTAGAGTGAGCTAAATGTTATTTTAGCTAGACTGGTCTTGGGAAAGGCCACTGTCGTTATATAATACTTAGACTCGAATGATGAGAAGGAGCTATCTGTGAAATCTGGGAGAAGAATGTTCTAATAATAGAGGCCTTGTTACATACAAAGGTCCTGAATTAGATGTAAGCATACCATCTGTGAGAAACAGAAGACCATCGCAATGAAGAACGAAAATGAGAGTAGATGGGCATTGAGAAGGATTGTGAAAGGCCTGGTAGGTCATATTATGACTTTGGATTTATTCCAAGTACATTGTGCTACTGTTGGAGGGATCTAAACCAAGACATTATAGGAAATAATTTATATTCATGCTTAAAAAAAAGATTTCTGAATAGATAATGTTGCAAAATATAGTAAGAGGAAAAATAAAGGAAAACTGTGTTCATGACCACCAGGAGAATGAAGGAACGCTCATTTAGGAGATTTGGCCTGTCATGGTGGGGTGGGGTGATGCAGCCAACTGGCCAAGGAGTGAAGGGTTTACAGTACTCAGCCCAAGTAGAGCACGTCAAATGAACCCCTGGATTGTACGATGCCATTGCCTTTCTTTACATGCTATGAAACATTTGTGCCATTGAATGGCTGTGCCTTGAACCTGGAAATGAATCCACTTGGAATTTTTTTTTTTAAAGTGTCTCCCTCTGTCACCCAGACTAGAGTGCAGTGGTGTCATCATAGCTCACTGCAACCCCAAACTCCTGGACTCAAGTGATCCTCCTGCCTCAGCCTCCCAAGTAGCTGAGACTACAGGTGCACACCACCACACCTGGCTAATTTTTCTATTTTTTGTAGAGACGGGGTCTCATGCTTGGTCAGGCTGGTCTCAAACTCCTGGCCTCAAGAAATCCTCCTGCCTCAGCCTCCCAAAGTGCTAGGATTGCAGGCGTGAGTCATCGCACCTGACACCACATGGAATTTTAATGTGTACACGCTGATGTAGCTTGCAGGGTCCATTGACCAGGCACATGGAAAGCAGAAGAGTAAGAGACAGGGTGAGTTACAAAGAGAAAATGTCAGCAACTTCTTTTAATCTTGGAAGAGTTTTAGGGTGAGTTATGTTGGTGAAGTCTTTAGAGAGCCACAGAAAGACCAATAGGAAGACAAGATGGAAACATGGGGAGGAAGGTATAAAAAAGAAAATAATGGATGACAAGAGGATGGGAAGAGATATAGAAGAAAGAAAGAAGAAAGAACCAAAATGCATGTGAGACATGAAGCAATAGATTTAGAAATTACTGTCCAACCCTAAACTAATGTACCTCAGAGGAACACTGGATATCAGAGTTTGGAACACTAATAACAAAGATCATTATTTCCTTGTATCTTTTATATGGAAAGTGCTAAAATACTTGCTTTATGAATCAGATGGGGAAACTGAGACTTTGAGAGGTAATTCAACTTGTCCAAAGCCCCAGGGCCATTTATTTGCAAATTCAAGATTCCACTCCAGATCTATATAATCCCAAACCATTCCCTCACTATAAATTAGCTTTATTTACTTTTAAAGTATTCATAAATGGCATTATATAGTATACATTTTTTTTGTGCCTGGTGCCTTTCTTTAACGCCGTGAGATTCATCCATATCTTTTCATTCTCCTTTTCATTGCTATATAATATTCTACTGTATCACTATAAATATTTTAGAGTTGATAAATACTTGGGATATTTTCAGTTTTTAAATTATTATTCTAGGTGATGTTGATAATAACTCTCCTTCATTTTTCTTTTGGTACACATGTTTACTAATTTCTGTTGGTATATACTCAGCAGTTGAATTTCTGGATCATAGAGTGTATATCTATTCAGCTATAAGAGATACTGCCCAAGAATGTTCCAAAGTGTTTGTATCAAATCTTTTCACTTATATGGACAGAAAACATGAGGCCCATGGGGAGAAAGGACTTGCCAAAGAAGAGCGAACTGAGCCTGGACTAGAACCCAGGATGCCAACTTTCCAAAGTCATATACTCTTTCCAGAACAATGACCCACTCTCCTACCCTAAACCAGCAGTTCCCAACCTTTTTGGCACCAGGGACTGGTTTCATGGAGGGCAGTTTTTCCACGGATGGAAGGGGGTATGGTTTCAGGATGATTCAAGTACATTTGTTGTGCACTTTGTTTCTATTATTACTACATTATAATATATAACGAAATAATTATACAACTCACCATAATATAAAATCAGTGGGAGCCCTGAACTTGTATTTCTGCAACTAGATGGTCCCATTTGGGGGTGATGGGAGACAGTGACACCTATAAGAAGTGTGTTGCTTATGTACAGTTTACTCTGTAATCTTGTTTTGGTTGTTATCACTGCAGAAAACCCTGCTTCACAAAGATAGGATGTTGGAACTGGAAGTAGGATTTCCAGTGCTTTTGTGGCAATCTCGGGATATTCTGCCTTGGCTTTAATTCAGAATACATGGAGATCGGAAGTTGTCTCAAACATGCTTTTAAGGCTACTGTCATTTGCAAGCTTAAGAAGTTGATCCTTTTCTAGTATGGAAAAAATTGATTCACCTGGCTTATTCACAAATGGGTCGTGGATCCAACTCACTTGCCACTTATAAAGCCTGCCACCAAATGTAGTTTAATTGTCACTTGCCATTCACTGATAGGGTTTTTATATGAGTCTGTAAGCAATTGATTTATTATGGTCTCTGCTAATGACAATCTGTATTTGCAACCGCTCCCCAGTGCTAGCATCAGCACCTCAGCTCTACCTCAGATCATCAGGCATTAGATTCCCATAAGGAGCATGCAACCTAGATCCTTCACCCGTGCAGTTTACAGTAGGGTTCATGCTCCTATAAGAATCTAATGCCACTTCTGATCTCCCACTGCTCACCTCTTGCTGTGTGGCCCAGTTCCTAACAGGCCACTGTCTGGTACTAGTCTGCATCCTAGGCATTGGAGACTGCAGCTCTCAACCCTTCACTTAAGAACTTGATCATTCATTTCTACCACTTGTCTTCTACCTAAAATGCCTCAAATATATTCCTTCCTCTTCTCTGAAAATCCAGAACAAAATTTTCTAAGTAGAATTAATTTGCAAACAACAAAATGAAACAAAATAGGGAAACCGTTTGTGAAAGTCTGTGTGATGGGAAAATCAGACATCTATAGCCATGAGTCTTCAGTGTACTTTTGAGTCAGCTGGGATTCCTTAATGGGTTTTGTTACAAAGTTGAGTCATTGGCTTTTGACCACACTTGAAGACAAGCATCACTGTATTTAAGAAGGAACAGTAGCATTTTCCAAGAATCTTATTCCCCTCTGTTCCCTGCTCTCTTTTTCCTGGACACTACAATTTCTGAAATCACCTCAGTGTGAGAGAAGTAGCCAATTTCACCAATTGCCATAATAAGCTAAAACTTTTATTTAAGCCAATTACAATATAATAAGCATACGTACTTCAAAGCTTTACAAACAAGAACAGAACACAGTGAACAATTTCATTTTGCAGTGTTTTGTCAATTATGGAGAAAACAGATACATGAGATCCAAAATGTGTGTGTGTGTATGCGTGTTTATTTTAGAAATGTCCTAGGGGTTGTGTACTATTAAAAGTCCTTATAAAACATATTGATTTCATGGACAGAGAGAAGTTTTGTAGGATCCTCACCCCTGCTCAATGTTTGATGTTTTAATTTTCCTTCTACTGAAAAATCTGTGTGTTATTTCGCATCTATTATTATCACTAAATAAAACCTTGCCAAGTTGGTCCCTCTCTCTCTGCATCTCTGAGATTCCATGCATCCCTTTAATATCTGGGACATTCTAGAAGAGTAATCCTTACTTGGAAAAATTTATCTAACACCTACTGCATTTATTCAGTCATATCATTTATTCATTAAACAAACCATTGTTCAGCACCTACTATGTGCCAAAGCCCTAGACTCAGCAACTGGCACCATTATACTAGAATTACATTTTTTTGTGAGTTTCCTTTGAAGGAGACTGTTGCTAATGGAGTCCATCTTCTCTGAGATTGTACAATGAGGGGCTTTGGAAATGCTTCCTACATGTGGTCACTGCTTGGAGGACTATATTAAGATAATTTTTTGAGGGAAATTTGAAAAGTGAGAACAAGGGCCACGGTTGAGCAGCATTACCTGCTAAGGGTACACCAGTAGATGGAAGTATGTATTTGCATCATTGTCTAACCAAATTCTCGTAAAGAAGGATCTATCACAGCAGGAGGAGAGGGAAAAGCCATGAGTGGGCATTTCAGTAAACAAGGGTCAGACTGCATGTGTCCAGGAATCTGGAAAAATTCTCAGCATGTGAGTCTATTTAGAGGTATTTGTTAGGCTTTGGGATGTGGTCCCTTCCCTCTCGTTCCCATTCTCTTAACTCCTAAAAAGAGAAAATACATGGCAAATACTCTGCTGAATGGCCTACTGAGAAGTAGAGGTGTGTCAAGTTAAAGAAAAGGAGATCTGGAAGTCTGTCTGTGATGCCTTGGGTACATCAGTCCTCCCCTCCCTGGCCTCAGTCTTCCCTCTTGCTAAGAGAGAGATAGGATCTTTATGGGCTCTAAAGATGCACAAAATGCATGCCTGCTTCTTTCACGCACCCTGCTAAATAATTGGAGGGAGGGTGGGCTCTGCCTAATACACCTTGAGAGTAAGCAGAATTCCCTCTTTGTAAGAGATGATCTGGAGAAGTCCATGTGGGCCCCTTCTGGGTGGAATGGCTGGCCCTGCTCAGCAGATGGACGCAGATTGCAGTCAGGGGCTGGTGAGTCATCTGCAGCACACGTTACTCATTCAGGTGCACTTGCGTTGGTCTCTGTGGCTGGGAACGGGCCCCAGACTCAGAGTTTGTTTATTTCCATGGATGTCCCAGAGCTTGTTGTGAAATAAGAAATGTATAAATTGTTATGTTCTACCGCTGACAGCCTTCCCCCTTCTCTTGACGATCAGCAGCTTCTCCGTGCCTGGTTTCATGCAAGAGCGAGGGAATTTGTTTGATTGAACAATGACCAGGTGCCCTGCCCTGGATTGGGAGCTTAATATGGATTATCTCATTTTATCTTCATAACAATCCTGTGAGATAGGTACACTGATCCTCGTCTTAGAGATGTGAGAACAGAGGCCAAGAAAGTGTAAGAGGATTGGCAAAGTTCTGCAGTTCGGAAGTGTGGAGCTGAGATGCAAACGGAGACCTTTCTCTTACAAAGCCATGTTCTATATTCCACGGCTTTCATCCTGGAAAAGATTGTTCCGCCGCATATTATTCCATTTTGGTTATTCCGGTTCCCGTAATAACCTTCTAAACCCGAGAGGCAACATAAAGTCATAGCTAAAGGCTAGAGAAATTGCAAAAAAAGGTTAATTTTCACATTGCTTTTCATTCTGTCCCTTTTTGTAGAAGGAGATCATATTGTCAAAAATATAACAGGCCTTTAAAAGATTTTTGTGGAACTGAACTAAATTAGTTTTATTTCTAAAAAGGAGATCATTCCAGAGTTCGTTTATATTGGATTATTGGGGTAGATTTAAATTATGGTGATGTAGAGAAGCAAGGATATGCTTAGATTATAATTCAAGGGAAAATAAATGATAAAAGAAATACAAAGTAACAATGTCATTGCTATAACATATTTTTAAAGAAATCAGCAATATTACATTCCTAATTACTTCAAAGAAATTATTGATGAAACCGTGAGCTAGTGTGTGAGTTTTAAATTCTATGGCAGCCTTGCTGAGTTCTAGAAGCCATGGTCCTCAGTAACCTGAATCCTTCTTCAGCTCTGAGAAATGACATCATTTCCAGACCACTATCTGCAATATTCTGAAGACATTATCTATTTATCTATCTAGCTTCAAGATATCTATGCTCTTAAGCATTCCCCCAAATAAACAAAAAGAAAAGGACAATTTGAGGGCAGGCGATACTAGAACAAGGTTGTATGGATTTGGAACAAGGAGAATAAGTTTGTGGGAGAAAATTGCTACAGAAGAGGCCCCTGAAGGGAAACAGATGTCTCCATGTCCCTGGATCACACGAGCTCAAAAGAAATGAGCTCTGAGGCAAAGCATCAGGGATGTTTGCATTCTGGAAAACAAAAAAACGTGTTTTAAAATATCAGCTTTATAACAAGTCTGAATATCAAGTAGTATTTGTCTCCCTTATTCATTATTTTTTAAAAAAATTTTTGGCTATTCTAGGTCCCATGTATTTCCATATGGATTTTAGAGGCAGTATGTTAATTTCTGAAGAAATCTCGCTAGACATTTGACTGTGATTACATTGAGTCTATAGATCCATTTTGGAAGAACTAACATCCTAATAATATTGAGCTAAAAAGTTGAGAGACACTCTGTATATGCTCAAAGTTCTCTCTCTCTGCAGCCAACTCCTCTGTATTGCTGTGTACTGAGTATTCCAGCCACCTCTATCTCCTGGGATTCTCAGGACTATCTCCAGAACTCAGGGAAGCTTTCTAGGTCAGACTGTGTTCCCTTTTTCTGCTGCTAGGCCTGACACTTCTCAAGGTGATAAGCTGTGGCAATCATAGGATTCACCTTGTTTCCTGTCTCTCGGGGAACACTGCCCTTCATTGCTTGAGATCTTTAAAACCATTGGTTCATATATTTTGTTTGTTGATGGGTAGTTCCAGTGGATTGGGGTAAATATGATCCCTCTTACTCCTGGTTAAGAAATTAGTGAGCTAATTATTTTTTAATGAGACTTAATAAAATAGGATAAAAGCATTTTATTGTTATATACATATTTGCCTTTTCCTTTGTATAGATGCGAAATTCTTTCTGGTATTATTTTTTTTTCTTTCTGGTATTATTATCTGTCTGTTTGAAAGATTTTTAAAAAACATTTCTTCTAGAGGTAGTTGGCTGGAAACAAGTTCTTTCAGCTTTCCTTTCATCTTTACAATTTTTTATGTTGTTTTAACATGTCAAAATATTTTTTGCTGATTATAGAATTCCAGATTGACTTCTTTTCTATTTTGTTTTTGTTTTCATTCAGTACCTTAATAACGTTGCTTTGTTTTCCTTTAATTTCCGTCTTTCCTGATGAGTAGTCAGCATATTCTTATCTTTGATCCTCTGTGTATAATGTATTGTTTTTCTTTGTCTGATCTTAAGATTTTTTAACATTGAGTTAAGAAATTTGATTATGATGAGCCTTGTTGTAGATTTCCTCATGTTTCTCTTGCTTGGGATTTGTGCATCTTGGATAGGTGCGTTTATAATTTTCGTCAACTGTGGATAATTTTCAGTCATTATTTCTTTAAATACTTTCTTTTGTTATTTCTCCTCTCTCTTTTCTCCTTCGGGGACTCCAATTACACATATATGCAGTTTCTTCTAGTTGTCCCATAGCTCATTAATTATTTGGTTATGGTGACGGCTGTCATGTTTTTGCATGTAAAATTATAATTACTCCATTTGTAATTAGTAAGCGTTATGTGGAGAGGTAATTTTAAATTATTCAAATGACCCGTTTCTCATCATCCCTAATTGTAGTATCCATTGATACATACAATAATTACTACAATGACGTTTGCCAAATGGTATTTTTTTTTTCTTTTCTTTTTTTTTTTTTTATTTCAGCAAATTGTGGGTGTACATACGTTTAGGTTACGTGTGTTGCCCTTGGTCCCCCCCCCCACCGAAGTCCATGTTTCAAATATGTCCATCCTTCGGGTAGTGCGCATTGCACTCCTTGTGTATACAAATGCTCTTTTTTTGTTTACATTATTTCTTTTACATTTATCAAGTGTAATTCTATATGATAGGCACAATAATAGTCCTCAAAAAAAAGCTACATCTTAAATTCCAGAACTTGTGTATATATTATGCTTCATGGCAAGAAGGAAATGAGATTGCAAAGGGAATTATCTGGATGGTCCCATGTAATCACAAAGGTCCTTTGAATGAAGAAGAGGGAGACAGAAGAGTTGTGTCAGACTGATGTGGGGAAGAGTCTACTGGTCATCCTTGCCACTGATGATGGAAGGGGTCATAAGTCTAGGAATGCAGGAAGCAGAGAGAAACTGGAAATGGGAAGAAACTGGATTCTCCCTTAGAGCCATCTGAAAGAAATTCACTCTTGCCAACACTTTGATTTTATCCCAGTGAGACCCATTTTGGACTCATGACCCCCAGAATTATAATTTTTAATTTAAAAACAAATTTGTTTTCTTTAATCCGCTAAATTTTTAGTACAACAGGTCTTCCAGTATGTGTTTTTTGTTCAAAGTCATTTCTATATAATGCTGATGAGAAAAAAATGTATTTTATCCAGGGGCCACAGTCTGTGTGGAGTTCAAAATGCACATTCTCCCCATATCTGCATAAGTTCTCTTTGGTACCCTGATTTCCTCCCACATCCTAGAGGTGTGCATGTTAGGTTAATGGGCGTGTCTAAATTGTCCCAGTCTGAACAAGTGTGGGAGTGTGAGAGTGCCCTGCAGTGGATGGTGTCCTGCCCAGGGTTGGTTCCCACCTTCCACCCTGAGCCACCAGGACAGACTCCAGCCATGCATGACCTGAATTGGAATAATTGGCTAAATAATTATCTTACTTGTTTTTACTAATTTTCCTTAAATATATATAAAGATCACATTTATTTCAATATTAATGTTAAAAGTATTTTTTGTCTTTATTTAGAAGTTTGGTGATATTTTCGTGTCTTGAAATATATAGTAGGAAATTAACTTTTGTTTGTATCAATTAGCTTGTGGTAAAATTGGTTTGATTATATGTCATTTCACTTAAAGTCACAGTTTTCAGGAAGCCATCCACTATGTTAAGTGAGGGCTTATTTTTTATAATAATAATGGGAATTTTTTATAATAATAATAATAGGAAATGAATATATTATACCATAAGAAAGTGTGTCTTTTTCATTCCATTTATTTATTGTCTCATTCCTTCATTCACTTATTCATTTATTATATCAGAGTAAATTTATGGAGATTTATTTTAGTTTATGACATAATTCAATATTATTATCTTCCATATTGTTGCTTGACTCATCTGAGATTTGGCTGTTGGGAATTTCTTTAGATTGACTCTCACGTCCTTTTGACATGTCTCCATTGTTTGATGAGCTGCTTCTCATCCGTCAGGGCTTGTTCTCTTAACCCAATGCCATACTGACCTTCATGAATCATATTTTATGTATTTAGTTGCTTCTCAGAATTACTGGTGAACTTGATACTGCCAAAAAAATAGTGTGATCCACAACAGAAAAAGTATTGATAGACATATGAATCCTCACAGCTTTAAAAGCCTGATTAAAGATGTTCACAATTTGGAATTGACATAAAAGGGGACCATATCAGTTCTCAAAATATCCTTATTCCACAATTAGAACTGACATCTTGTGCCATAATTTTGTTACTTAATGTCGTAATGTCAGCATTTGATTATGCCATTATTCATCCTAAAAGGAAATCAGAATACAAGTTCCCAACACTTATAGAAACCCATCATAACTGAAGTTTAAACTTCAAAAACTAATGTATCAGTGATTATTACCTACACTTTCCAAAGAATTTTTTTCATTAATGTTTGTCTTTAAAAGGTTAAGTTAAATATGTGTTTATTAATGACTTGCCGTGAAGTATAGGTACTTGAGGATGCTAAAATTGAAAAAACAAATCTATACAATTTATCTTTATGATTACAATATAGGTAAATAAGAACATGAAGCTGGATTTACAGGTGACATCGCAAAAATATAGGTGTTGTATGGAACAGGATTCACTTACAAAGGAAAGAAAATATATATTCCTACCTTAGGGCAGAGCTATGGTAAATGCATAACTTTTGTAGGCTGCCTTCAATAGTTTTCATGTACATGAAAAGTACTTTCTAGAATATTGGGTTGTTATTCTTTAAGTATTCTTTTAACAAAATATGTAGGCTTTCAGCCTTCCAAAATTCCAGCTCAAAAATCCAACTCAGCAGTGTTTTAGGTATTTAAATAAGAGGTGACATCATTGAACTACAGAGAAACATTCCAAGGTACAGCAATAGTACTTCCTTGGTTGAAAAACAAAGACAGAGAAAACAGATCATTCAGTAAGAGGAGAAAGAGGCCAAGCAAGGAAGACAGTCTCACTCAACCACTCTGTTAATAAGGGATAGCCCAGGAATGAAAATCCAGACTGTATTATTGTAACGTCAGTGTTTTTTACTCCATTACAGCTGGAGATAGAGGCAGAAAAATATCGTAGTCTCTACGAGGAGAGAGCATGAGAGGCGGGTCATAAAAACTAGGTAGGGTTTTCTAAGACTGAGAAGGATGGGATTGAAGCGTTGGCAAAGGCAGGGGTTTTGCATTCCACAAGGAATGCCAATCTGAAGCAAAAACACAGAAATGGAAACTTTGGGCAGTTAATTCAGTCTGACAAGGGCAATATATGTAACCTAAACATTTGTACCCCCGTAATATGCTGTAATAAAAAAAATTTTTTTTAAATGAAAAACAATAAAAAGTATCTAAAGATGTAAAAAAAAAAAAAGAGTAATGTATGAAAAGGAATGATGGGAAATTCCCTAATTGTAGGTTGGAGCTGGATTGTGACAAGCCTGGGATGACATCCTTGGAGTGGGGGGCTCAGGGTCCATTGCATCTAACCACAGTGGTTCATTTTGTTTGGCTAGAAATCCCTTAAATTCACACTCTCACAGTTGGTCCTGATTGCTCTAAACTATTAGAGTATAGTAATCCCACACGTCTTACCACAGTGTTCAACTCAGAGATGGGCATTAAACTCAAACCTAAGGCAATCTTCTCCTGATAATCTCTTTAGATCCAGTGATTGGTTCAGAGATAGATCCATTCCTTAAAATGGAGCCGTTGGAAAAAAGACATGACTTTTGTTTGTCTCTGTGTCTGGATGGTGTGGCGATCAGATAGGACATCTATGACTACTTTTAACATTTTACCATTCACAAAGGAAGCTGGCTAAAGAGAAAATCTGACATTTAGAGAGAGACTAAGAATAACAGAGAAACAGAGATTACACCCTCACCAAATTGTGCCTATAGCCCAAATCCTCTCTGGATTTCTCAGGTATATGAAACAATAGACTCTTATTACCTTTTAGATTGATGTGAGTTTGTTTTTGTTCCTTGCAATAGAAGGTGTCCTGACAGATTCATTATTCAGAAAATAGGGCATCTTTGATGGCTTTCAAACATGGATATGAAGTGACCAGTGTGGTGTTATTGGAAGAACATTCGGATATCTCAGTGGAAGCTGTATTGGAACAGCCAAGTTTGCAAGTAGAGAGAGAGGATATTGAAGACGATATTACTCTCGTTTGAATGAGAGATGAATCCTAGATTCAGATATGGCAATGTGAAAAAATTCAGAAACATTAACAGGGTTAAACTGAAGATTATCTTCAGAGTTGACAGCTAGGTAAGAAAATATTTGACTCATATTTGTGCTCTGCTCATCCTCCCCACCCCTTAAGTAGTAGGGCATGCTAATGTGAATTCCCAGGTAAACTGTGTAGAAGAACTACTCTTTGGCATGATCCTGGCATGGAAATAATACACACATGACTCCGTTATTTTAGATTATCTATTGCCCAACTCCCAGGCCCCAATCATGGTGGAGAGTCAACTAAAGGGGTGAAAGGGCCGGGGAAAGAAAAGGAAAGATACAGAGGAAACCAGAGAAGATGGGTAGAGAGGGTTGGGAGACTTCCGGAAAGATGTGAATCCCAAATAACCTGACTGAGGGGGATGAAATAAAACTATGCACCAATGATGATAATAGTCATACTAATAAAGACATGCTATTTAATGAACAGTTATCATATTTCACCCAGTGTGTAAATAATTTACTTGTTCCATTTTATTCAACCCCTAGAAAAGTAACTTGCTCGAGACCAAACAGTTAGTAAGGGTTGGAGCTGGTGTTGCACACAAGTGTGTCTGGTTACACTGTTGTAGAAACAGAATTAAAAAAATAAAAGTACCATCCAGCTCCTTACCTCCCTAGTTGAATGTCTCACCGATGGACACTCCAACTCCAACCTATAATAGTTTTTCTCCCTGAATGAAACAGGAATGCGTGGGAGGAGGCTAGCATCAGCTTGAATACCACTTCTCCTGGTATAATTTCCATAACTTCCTGGTCCTGAATAGCAGCCCCTCCCATGGTGTGCTCTGCCCCCATGACAGCGTTGATTGCTGGATGATCCATCTTCTATGGCAGACCATGGACCCTGTGAGGTCAGAGACTTGACTGTTTTGCTCACTGTTTGGCACACAGTGAATATTCAATAATTGTGTGAAGTGAATGAGATCAGCAGGGGAGTGAGTTGAGAACAGAATGCTGTTTGTAAGAAGGAACATGTGTGTGTGTGTTTGTGTGAGGGGCTTGTTTTCAGAAACAAGATTAGAACACAACAGCAAGAATATGACTGGGCTTTTTTACCAGTGTCCTGGGGCCTGACTGAGGGAGGAGAATTTCTGCATTGGGTAGCAAAGCATGTTTGTTTATGCCTATGTTTCCCACACCTCCTTTTAAAAGGCTTGATTTTGCATGGTGATTCCAACTTCCAATGATCTCCAAATACGGTGCTGGTGACCAGCATAAGCACTTTGTTGGTAAAAGGAAGGAATGAAAACAAGGCAAGAAATGGTCAAGGAGAGAAGAGGCCAGACAACCCAATCTCCTTCCACAGGCATTCAAGTAATTAAAATAAAAACAATTACTCATATACATAGAGCAGGTCAGCACATTTTTTTACAGAACAAGGGAAATTCATAACTCCTAAGAGGCAGTGATATAAATATTTCAGCTGATAGTATGTCCAGAACCAAGAAGGTAAAATAAACTAGATTTAAACAAACAATTTGACACAGAACTGCAAAAAGCATTGTGAAATTCTGCAAAACTGCAGATCCAATTTCCCTGGAACATACTTCAGCCTAGCAAAACCTTGACAATTATTCATGTTGGAGGACATGGCAGAAGTGTAGACAATGGGAAAACAAACACTCAATCATCTGGTTTCAGAACGACACAATGTCCAGAAAATGCCTATGTTTGCCTCTTTTTCTCTGAAGCCTAGAACTGGCTTCCTGATCCCTATACATCCCAATATATATCTTTCCATTAACAATAAATATGGGTTCATGGGAGAAGGGCTGGAAGGGCTCAGTAGTTGCAATAAGCTTTTTGCCTTCCTATTGGTAAGAAGAGGCTTTCTGCTATTTTGGACCTCATATTTACATTTACCATCTCATTTTCTTTATTGAGAAGTTGGTGTGTGCTAGGTCTACAGTCATGCAAACGTTTGTTGTTTTTGTTGTTGTTTAAATTATTAATACATTAAGAAGTTGTGTTCTTCTCTATCTACTGGCCAAACATTCAGATAATCATTCTGAAATTGCAGATTTGACTGTCAAACCACTGCTTGTTCCCCTTCTATGACCTCCCATTGTCTCCTGAACAAACTCCAAATTCCTGAGCCTGGCACACGAAAGTCTCATGCCCTTTCCTTGCATAAGTCTTCAATCTCATTTCCCACCACTGCCTACTTTAAGCATCACTCTTCACTTGCACAGACCTGTGCGGTGATTTTCAGGTGGCTGGATTGTTGTACATCTCTAGCACTGCTGTATAGACTGATTTCCTACCTGTCACGCCAGTTCTAGCACTGTGTGGCATTAGTTCTGCTTTAGCCCTGAGCAAGTCCAGTTCTACGTATTTAATTGCCCCTATGACATCTCTCATGAGACTCTTGGACATCTAAGACTGAACTCTTGATCTATCCCTTCCCAAACAAAATTCTATTATACCAGAGCAGATATTGACTCATAACAGAATGAAGAATAAATCAAAATAGAAACTCTTGGCTGGGGGCGGTGGCTCACGCCTGTAATCCTAGCACTCTGGGAGGCCGAGGCGGGCGGATTGTTTGAGCTCAGGAGTTTGAAACCAGCCTGAGCAAGAGCGAGACCCCGTCTCTACTAAAAATGGAAAGAAATTAATCGGACAACTAAAAATACATAGAAAAAATTAGCCAGGCTTTGTAGCGCATGCCTGTAGTCCCAGCTACTCGGGAGGCTGAGGCAGTAGGATTGCTTGAGGCCAGGAGTTTGAGGTTGCTGTGAGCTAGGATGACACCACGGCACTCTAGCCCGGGCAACACAGTGAGACTCTGTCTCAAAAAAAAAAAAAAAAAAAAAAAAAGAAACTCTTCTTTTCTCAATAATCTCACATTAAGCTTGAGACATTCCAAATTCTTGGAACATCCTTAAAGATAAAGGAGATCAAAATTGTTACCTTCTTCTAGAATGAGGGAATTTGGGGTATAAAGACTTGTTCAAAGCCCCAGAGATAAAGATTTGTTCATCAACACTCAAGTGGTTATTTTTGGACCCCAAAACACTGTTAAGTCCAACAGATCAATGGCATTCTCTGCGTCTTCCTCATCACAGCTATTAATGTCTCTCAGAAAGGACACATGCAGAATCCTTTCAGAAGTATTCACTGTGTGAAAGGGAGGAGAAGTCAACTAATTAATGAAAACACCCCATTCTTAGTCTTTTCTTCTAGTCAGATTCTCTTGGGAAGTCTAGCTCTCTCTTCCTAGATGTGTGCTTTTATACAAGATAATTAACCTCCCTGAAGTCAGTTTTTTTATTGATAAAATGAGAGTTAGCAGTACGTATCTCATATAGTGTCAGAAAGTTCATTTAGGGCAAAGTGCAAGTCTTTTCACAGATTTATCTCCAACACTAAATACGACACCTTGCACATAGCAAGTGTTGAGGACATGCTCCTTTCTGACTCCTTCCTTTCCTGATCCTCACTAATTGGTTGCCTGTAGGAGCCAATATCTTCTTCAAAAATTCCATAGGGTATCAACTGAGAAAATATGCACTCGTGCAATTTTAAAATTCAATCCCTAAATTGTTTTCTCCTCCCCATTCTCTTGACTGCTGCTCACCTAGAGAGCTGTGCATCTCCGCGACCATTACAGCACTCCTCTCTCACGTTGTCTTAGGACTACTATTTCTCATTTCCTATTTGGCTTCCACTTTCTTCACTGGGCCTGAAGGAGTCTCCAATTCACTGGTCATAGAATTTCGCAGGTCATTAGCTCCGGTCTGTGAAGGGTTTCCCATATAATCTCATTTCTGAAAACCTTGTTACCTTACCCAAGATGGGCCCGAGTATCTCCCATTTGACTCAGCCAGAAAGCCAGTGGGAAATAGAAGGAAAACACTTGGATATTGTGGCTCTTCCAGGACTGACCTCAGTGATCAGCCCACCAAAGCGCTTTCTACCCACAGAGTTGGAAATACTGTGAGTCAATCTCTCCCTATGTATCAGTAGATACATGCTTAGTGTTGATCAATATTAAACACATTATACCATATTTATATTTTTAATAGTAATACTCATAATGGATAAGAAATAGTAAGCAAAAGACCCTCTGTCCCTTTCCAAGAAGGTGAAAAAAATTCCTATGTTCCAAAACACCAGAACACGTGTTTTTCTTTTTTCTACCTTAGTTGAACAGGACCCTCTTTCTCTATTTTGATTCATTCATTTTCTTTTTTTTCCCATTGTTCATTTATTTACTCATTAAAAATATTGGAAGAAGAGGAGATGTCTACTTAAACAGACACTTTACCAGGACCCAGGCTTTTAAAAATAAGTGAGATACAGTTTTGTCTCCAAGGAGGACAGAGTGAGTGGGGAAAGACAGACATGCACACAAATAAATATCAGCACAGTGTACTAAGTACAACAAGAGGGGTGTTTACACCACATTAGGATAACATTAAAAAATAAATGACCATTTCTTACAGTAGACTATAAAGAAGGGAATCTGATTTAAGTGAGTTGACCTGGGTTTTTTTTTGAAAGTTCAACAGTCAAATCATGCAGAAATGGTGCTTAAGGAGTCATCTGAGATGCCAAAGTAAGGTACAGCATAGAACTTAGAGTTGATCTGCTGGATAATGGGCAGCTAAGGGTAAAAATAAAACAGGAAAGAAGACATTTAGAATGTTCACTCTGACAAAAAGTGAGGCACACAGACTGGTGGAAAAGATATATGAGGCAACAAAAATAGTAAAGGGGTGATTGCGATAGTTCAGGTCAAGAACGATGGGTGTCTGAGCTAGGGAAGTGGCAGCAGGAATAAAGAGAAGGTGATGTGTTTAAAGGCATGTACAAGGTATAATTGATAGGATACGTTGACTAATATATATGAGTTGAGGCAAGGAAAAATAGAGTATGGATCCTGTATTTCTGATTGAAATATGGTTCTTAGATATAAACATGGCTCAAAATGTCATAATGTGATGTTTTTTTAATCCTCTGACAATATTCCCCAACAAGAAAAGTAGTCTCTTTTTTGAGCTATAACTATATATTTCATCTGTCACTAAATGTCCTGCTTTGTTCATAAGTGATCTCTGTCCAACCCCTACCTCCCATAAAAAAAAAAAAAAAACCCTCTTTTCAGGATACTTCCATCCATG
Source organism: Propithecus coquereli (assembly GCF_000956105.1). Taxonomy (NCBI): domain Eukaryota; kingdom Metazoa; phylum Chordata; class Mammalia; order Primates; family Indriidae; genus Propithecus; species Propithecus coquereli. Next base: position 8,093,225 of record NW_012155173.1, read on the forward strand.
TATAAATCACTACTTTGCTACCCCCATTTCTCTCAGAATTAAGCTCAATCTCCTTAAAGTGTATTACATTGCTTGATGTGGTCTCTGCCTTCCTTCCTAGGCTCATTTATCCATTGTTCCCCTGCTCCCAATCTCATTTCCCTGCCTGTTGTAATGAGTTAGGGCAAACTTCCCTTTGTTTACCTCTCTGTATCTTTGCAAATGCTTTTTATTTTTCTGGGAAGCACACACACCCACACACATATACACACACACCCACTATTGCCTGGAAAACCTCTATTTATGTTCAAAGCCCAGTTGAACTACCATGTCTTTTGTGCATCCCCTGCTTCACCCCAGGCATTTAAATGCAGAGTTTATTCCATATCTTCTTTCCCTAGGCCCTTTTTATCTTCTCAATGACAAGATTTGCCACATTTATTTCTGTTAACAAACATTCATTAAGCCAAATACTGTGCCAGGGCCTGCAGATACATTGATAAACAGCAACATCTAGTTTGCTGCCATCTTAGAACTTGCTCCCTAGAAATAAAGACAAATATTAAATAAAGACCAGTTATACTGATTATTAAGAAAAATATACTGTACTTTGATAGTATAGTCCTTGAGTTTATCCAAGCCAGGGGTCACTTGTGCTGGATTATAACACAATATAACTATAATCGTGGAGAAGGAGCTAAGTTAAAAATTCATCTTATGGCATAGAACAATTAGAGGATGATGGACTATTAGAATTTAGGGACTACACATACGACAAGGTCATGATTAAGATCCATTCATTTGAGACAAGGGAAGGAGCTCTGGGAGCCCTGGAGCCAGGTCGAAGTTTCTGAGCTCAATGAGGTGTGACCCTAAGAAACAGAATTTTCTCCAAGGTCAGCCTAATTGGGATCTACAAGCAGTGGTAAAATTTGGTCCCCTGCATATGAACTAAGACACCGAGTTGCACCTATAGATGCAGAATAGACCCTGCAGTGTATTCATATGTGAGGATCTGGGAGAGACAAGACTAAAGAGACTAAATCAAAGGCTTTGAGAAGAATTCACAGGTACATCACCAATCTCTGGCTTAAGCTCTAGCACGGGTTAGGCTCTAGCACAAGAAGCTTCCATGAAGGTTTTGTGTGTGTGTGTATGTGTGTGTGTGTTTTTAATGAATGAGTAAGCGGATGATGTGTAAATGGGTGAGTGAACAAATAGATGAATTAGAGAATCAAAGAGTGAGACAACTATGAAAGATAATACAAGCGAATGCATAAATGAATGATCAAGTGAGTGATACAGTCATGAATGAGTTAATGATTGACTCAATAAAATATGAGTCAATTGGTACGTGAATGTGTGAATAAATACATAAGGGCAAAGAAGGAGAAGTGAATATGAAAGTGAATAAATGATTGCCTAACTGAATATTATAAGACATTTTTAAAACTCATTTTTTTCCGAAGAAAAAATATGTATACAAGTCCTGCATTTTGTAGGAATTATTTAGTGTTTAGAGGACATTAAACTTTTCATAAATAGTTATTAAATAGATTAGAATTACATAAATTCCAAAGTGTATACTATTACCTCAGTAAGAGTTTAGTTCTGTGAATGTCTGAGGTTTGACCGTCCCGTAGTTTCTGACACTGGGATTTTCCAGTTTCAACAAGATGGCCTTGACTTACCCCAAAGACCTCTTCGCTTACTTAGCCCTGAGGAAATGATGAGGAATAAGAAAGATGGCAGGAAGTGTGGACTGGGTTTCACAAGGAGAGGCCAGATGGGCTGCCTTTCATGTAGTAGTAGATTCACAGACATTAACTCACAAATGTACCAAGGTCAGATGTTTGTTCATTAAGCCAAGAAACCTGTTTTGTCAATGTGAAGAGTAACCTCATATAAATGAATGCACACTCTATTTTTTCCTCAAACTCTTCTAGAAATATATATATAAGCCAAGCACCTTGGTAGTCATTTGCATTGAGAAATAGAACTGCCAAGGGACTATAATATTCTCATGTGGGACGGTGACTCTTAAACACGTGGTCTTTGGCCATCCACTTCATTATTTCTTGGGATGTGTGATAAAAATGCCCCCACTTCAGACCTATTGGGTCATTATATTTGGGTCTATAAGCTCGAGTCCTACATTTGAAACCTATTGAGAAAGGCAGGTCTCTTTGGCTAGCTAGGTTTTACCTGGAAGATTTACATTATTGAATGATCTTAAGGACTGGTCCTCAGCCAAGAAAGCTTGGAGGCTCTGCTGTACAAAATCTCTTCAATGGGAGGTATGTTGGTCAACATGCCATCTTTCGTGAGCAGTTCTTAAATGATGTTCTTTCTCCAGGCTTCCACTGATACTTCAGCCTTAACCATCTTTGCTCTGGCCTGGGAATCTCACTCCCCTGTTTTTTTTGAGTTTTTGCTGTCTGCTTGTTTATTTTGTTTTGGGACTTTAAACATACGTGCTCTCATTCAGTCTCCTTTTTCTGGCGTTTTGATGTTTATGCTAAAATGGCATACATAATTAACAAAGTTCTCAGGTAATCAATATGTTTATTCCCATGCTGAACTATACATGCATTTCAAAACACTTTTACTCTTCTCACTCCTGCTCAGTGCATGTGCTGTTGTTGTGCAATATTTAAGTTTCATCTTGGATTGTTTTTATTTTTTAACCTCAAATTAGACACTATTATTATTTTTCCAACAGTCCACATTTTTTTGGATATAACCAAATGTTTACTTTTTCTTTGCATCATAGATCTTACTTCTCTGGGATTATTTTTCTTCTTTCCACAAGTACATCTTTTAGAAATTTTTATGAGAATCTATTCATAATTCATTCAGCTTTTAGTTGTATAATAATGTATTTACTTCAGATCCATTCTTTTTTTAAATATTTTTTTAATTTCAGCATATTACTGGGGTACAAATGTTTAGGTTACATACATTGCCTTTGCCGCACCTGAATCAGAGCTTCAAGCGTGTCCATCCCCCAGACGGTGCTCACCGCACCTATTAGGTGTGAATGTACCCATCTCCTCCTCCCCTCCCATCTGCCTGACACCCGATGAATCTTATTACGATATGTGCACTGAAGTGTTGATCAGTTAATACCAATTTGATGGTGAGCTTCATTTTTTAAAGATTGTTTTGTTGGCTCTACAATCCTACCAGTTTTTTCAGCACTTTGAAAATAACTTTGAATACCTTCTTCAGTTATTTAAGCTTTAATTGATTTCCATTTACTCTGTTACACTGTAATTTATGTGCCATCATCCATACATGTCTTATTTTCATTTGATTTTTTAAAAATTTGTATTGAAGCAGTCTACCACATTGGAAAAGCTTAGGATTTAGAGAGTGGGAAAACTGGGTTTAGATCTCTACACCGTCCTTTATCAAGTGGGTGACTTTGGCATGTTTATATAACCTTTCTAATACTATTTGCTGTCTCTGCAACTTGGAGCTATTAATATCTCTTTGAAAGGGTGGTGAGTGTTAAATTAGGTGAGCTAGCATAAGTAAAATGGGGGTTCTTAGTAGTTACTCAACCAATTGTATTGCTATTAATAGAGGACCTTGTGCATTGCTTTGTAATCATTTCACAGTGTCTCTGCAAGGGTGAGTTCATGCAAGGTGCTCAGTAAACACTCAGTGATGTAATATAGAAGGAATCTGTAGTTGGTTAAAAAATGTAAAACAATTTCAACTCTGAAGTGGCTGTATATTTCAGATGTACAGATGTAAAGCAAGAGGCCAGGCGAGAATTATTTCATGTAATACTCAGAGCAGTATAAAACTTGGCCTTTTTGAGTAAGGACATCTGTCAGCTATTGGCTAACCTTTGGCATGGAAAATTACCCAGGGGTCCTCTCAAAAACACTACATGAATACATTAGGTTGTGTTACAAATATTAGATAAAATAAACAAGCTGCTATTTTTCTGAGGCCTTTTCTGTGCTTTCATAAATCACAACATTCCTTTATTGTTTTTAAATTTAGCAAGTGTAGCACCTCTTGGCCTTAGATGATAATGATGCAATGGTAGTGATTAATAGTATAATTATAGCTTAAATTGCTATAATTTCTTATCCCCTAAAGAATTTCAAAACCTTGGCTTGTTATCATCTACAAATATTTTGCTTATCACCTACTTCAAAAAATTATAAAGGTAGAAACCAGCTGCTTTAATGGGGGCCAGAAACAGAGCTGTCAACTTAACCCAAATGGAATGAGAAACCAGAATTTTGGAGTCAAAAAACTACCTTTGGACTCCCAGTCTTTTGCTCAGGTTTTAGGAAAGGTAATTCTCTGTGTTTGTAAAATATAGAACCACATATATTTAAGATTGGAAAAGCCCTTTAGAAATAACGACATTCCAATACCTCCTCTTACTAGTGGGGAAACTGAGACCCAGTGAAGAGGAGGGACTTTTCAAAGCTTTACAATGCTTTAGTGACAAAGCTGTGGGGTGGAACCTAGGTGATCCTATTGTCCTTCTGTTTAGGGTTCTGGACAACTCTGGATCTCCACAGACAGCACCACTCTCACTGACTCTAAGCATTGATACAAGGAATTAGAAAAGTTATTTATTCTGCTCACGTTGACTGACACTTGCAATATGCAACAGAAACAACATGCATGCTGGGAATTAGAAATGAACTGAACACAGGCTGTGTCCTGGAGGATTGGAATAAAAATAACTGAAATTCTTTGAGTTGTAATAGTAATATCTTGCTGAGCAGCATTCTAACTGCTTTACACACATGCACACATGGCTGTTATTTTACATATAAAATAATGTAATATAATACATATGTATATATAATACAAAATGCAATATTTGTGTGTATATATATCCACTTTATGTTTACATATATATATAACCATTTAATATTTACAGCTATCTTGAAAAGGTAATGCATATACTGAGTACTTGATGCATATTTTCAGAATTAAATAATAGTATACCATTCTAATCAAACTTTTTATTTAGTGGTGATTGTAGACTCGTATGCAATGGTAACAAATAATACAGAGAGATCCCATGTACCCTTTATCCAGCTTCCTCCCTCACTGATAGCATCTTGCAATATCGCAAACCACCTATATTGTTCAAATTTCCAAAATTTAAATATACTCACTTGCATGTGTGTGTTTATTTCTATGTAATTTTATCACATGTGTAGGTTTGTGTATCCACCACAGTCAAGAAACAGAACAGTTTAATCACCACAAGTGTCCCCTATGTTGTCCTTTAAGAAACACATCCACATTCCTTTCTCCACCACCAACCTCATCTCTAATCCCTGGAAACCACTAATCAGTTCTTCATCTCTTTTATTTTGCCTTTTTAAGAAAGTTATATAAATGGAATCATACAGTAGATAGCTAATTGGGATTTGCTTTTTTTACTTTGAAATTTATCCAAGTTGTATCAATAGTCCATATCTTTTCTCTGCTGACTGATACTTCATGGTATGGATGTACCACAGTACGTTTACCCTTCCCCGTTGAAAGACACCTGGGTTATGTTTAGTTTCCAGCTGTTACAAATAAAGATGTTATGAACATTGATGTATACCTTTCAATGAGAACATAAGTTTTCACTCTCAGGGATAAATGCCTGAAAGTGCAATGTCTGGGTCATATGGTCATAATGGTTTAATGAGAAACTGCCATACTATTTTCCAGAGTAGTCATGCCATGTCAGATTTTACCAGCACTGTATGAGTGACTAGTTTCTCCACATCGTCACCAGCATTTGATATTTGTTATACCATTTTTGATAATGTTACTGAGGCACAGGATGGCCAAGTAACTCCCATTACTTATTCAATAGATAATTAGTGAGCACCTATTGTATGCCAAGCACCATTCTGCAAGGTGAAGATACAGTGCAAATAAAGCAAAAAATCTCCAGCTTGTGAAATGTATATTCTAGTGAGGAAGATCGGCAATGTATACAAGAATGGTAAATAGTAAAAAACTATATACTGTGTTACACAGTGATGAGCTCTAAGGACAGTAATTGAGTAGGGAAAGGGGAGTGGGATGTTTTGGGGTGGTACTTAAATTTTAGAAGGAGTTGCCTATGGAGGTGACTTTTTAGTAAAGACCAGAGGAAGTAAGGGGGTCAACCTTATGAACACGGAAAGGAAGCATGTTGGAGGCAAGGGGAACAGCCTGCATGCCAGAGTGCACCCCCAAAGCTGGAAGGCTGGAGCAAGATGATCCAATATGGGAAGATAATGGCTGGCGGATCACATAGGGCCAGGTGGGTTTGGGGAATGATTTCAGGTTTAACTCTGCATGGGACTGAGAGCCACCAGCAGGTCTTGAGAAAAAGAATGAATTCATAGGACTGTACTTTCACAGTACCAGTTTGTTGTCTTTACCCAACTTTTCATAACTAATAAACAGATGAGCCTGGAATATCTCAGGTTCTAATAGAGAAGACGCAAACAACATGGTTAAATAACAATACTACAGGGTAAGTGACATTGCAGAAATTTTTATGAACAGGCTGAGGGAGAAAGGAACGGGGTGGGGGCATATCTCTGCCTGGGGGACAGGATGGTTCCCTTTGCCCCCATCTGCCTGCATATCAGCTTTCAGGTGGGGACCAAAACCAGCCAGGGATTCTGTCTCCTCTGAGTCTACCCACTTCCTGCCTCTCACTCCCCTGCCTCCTCTCTGTCTCCTTTTCACTTCTATCCTCCCCCAGGTCTTTTCTTTAAAGAAATAGATTTAAGGGCAACCTGTACAGTTAAACTCTAAAGGATTCTCTCACTTTTCTCCCTGGGATAACTTTACAAAAATGTTACCATGTATGAACTACTGGCTTCCCTCCCTGGCAACTGCAGCCTCAGGAGACATCTCCTCTTTAAGGTTCGGTTCATTTCTCTCCATCAGCTGTGAACTATGATGATGCAATTGCCACTCACTTAGAAACTATTGGACTAGGAAATGAGTTAATTCATAATACTTACCTCATCTACCTACCTCATTAGGGTGTGGTAAAGATCAAAGGAGATGGCATGTATGAAAATGTTAATAGATGGCTGCATATAAAATTATAATTTATCACTATTTTTATTTTTTAATTTACAAGAAAAAATATATACACACATACCCATTGTGGAATGGCTAAATTGAGCTATTTATCATATGTTTTACCTCACATACTTATCTTTGTGTGTGCATGTGTGTGTGTGTGTGTGTGTGTGTCGGGAACACTTAAAATCTATCCATTGAGCCTGTGGTCCCCAATCCTTGGGTCGCAGACTGGTACTGGTTCATGGCCTGTTAGGAGCCCAGCCACACAGCAGTGGGGGAGCGGCAGGTGGGATAGAGAAGCTTCATCTGTATTTACAGCCGCTCCCCATCGCTTGCCTTACTGCATGAGCTCCGCCTCCTATCAGATCAGTGGGGGCATTAAATTCTGCATTATGGTGAGTTGTATAATTATTCTGTGATATATTACAATGTAATAATAATAAAAATGAAGTGCACAATAAATGTAATAAGCTTGAATTATCCCAAAACCATCCCCCTACCCCCATCCAGTTCCGTGGAAAAATTGTCTTCCATGAAACTGGTCCCTGGTGATAAAAAGATTGGGGACTGCTGATTTTAGCAGTTTTCAGGTGTACAATGTATCGTTATTGACTATATTGTATTTTGCAATAATTGTAAACCTACAGAAAATTTTCAAGAACAATATGAAGAGCTTCTGCTTTGCTTTCACATGGTGTATTAGTTTGGCAGGGCTGCCATAACAAAATAACCACAGATTGGATGGCTTAAACAACAGACATTTATTGTCTCAGCTTTGGAGAGACCGAAACCTAGTCTGAAGTCTGAAATCAAGGTATGGGCAAGGTTGATTCCTTCCTAGGGCTGCGAGGGAAGGACTAGTTTCAGAACTCTATTCTTGGCTTGTGAATGTCCATCTTCTCCTTGTGTCTCTTCACATCATCTTTTCTCTACTCCTGTGTCTGTGTCCAAATTTCCTCTTCACTTTTTTAGCAGGTATTTTTAATTCTCAGACTTTGAAGTTCCCATGTACCAGGAGTGCTATATATGAGACAAATATTTGCTTCCTTTTCTCCCTCTTATTCTATATTCCAGGACCAAATAATCTACTCAGTTTAGAAGGGAGTAGAACCAAATTTCTGCTTTATATGAGGACACCAGTCACATTGGATTAGGGCCCACTATAATGGCCTCTCTTTAACTTAATTACCTCTGTAAGGACCCCATCTCCAGATAAAGTCACATTCTGGGTTACTGCAGTTTAAGACTTCAGCATATAAATTTGGAGGGGGGTGTGCACAGTAATTCAACCCAGAACATATGAGTTCCCCATATTCACTTCCTTCTCTCTTCTATTTCTCCTCTCCCCATTGTCATTGATCTTTGCACCATGTGAGGGCAGAAGCAGACATGACGTCTCCATGACTCCTTCATTCCCCACTATGTGTTTCCCCCAGGCACGGGCATTTTCTTCCATCACCACCATGCAAGGCTCCAAATCAGGAAGTCGACCTTGAGACAGCACTAGTGTGCCACCTAAGTGCCCCATGCACATTTCACCAACTGTACTAACAGCGTCCCATTTGCTGTTCTGGCCTAGCATCCTATTTGGGAACATGCGTTGCTTTCAATCTCAATTGTTGTGCCTCATCAATCTCCTTCAGTCCAGATCAGTACCTCAGCCTCTCCTCTGGCCTTAATGTTCTTGACAGTTTTTAAAAGTATGGTCCTTTCCTTTTGTGGAACAACCTCCATCCAAGTCTGTCTGATGTTTCCTTATGACTCGATGCAGGCCATGCCTTCTTGATAACAACATCACAGAAAGGCCACTGTGCTCTCCTCAGCAAGTCCCTGCAGGAGACTCAGGATGCTGGCTGGTCCCCCGGCAGTCGTGTCAGACTCAATCACCTGGTGGTATTGGTAATGACAACACTTCTCCATAGCACTAGTAATCACTTCTGTGTAACTGATGAGAACTTGACGGAAGGGGGTAGATACTCAGAGATTACCCCGATGTCTTGTTTTTGTCAGAACTCCACCCACTTCCATAGTGCCCATTGAGGACTTCCGCAAACCAACCCTGACTGTGACGACTGCCAAGTGGTGATTCCTCAATTCCGTCATTCATTCTACGTTAGTTGGCATCATAGTACAAGGAAGAAATCTCCCTTCACTTCAGTCATTGATATGGTCCTTTGTTTGGTTGTTTATATCACTGTGGGCTCATGGAGTCTAGTTAATTTAATGGGTTGTTACTAAGTTAGCACCACCATTATATTTGCTGATCAAATTCTCCCATCTTTGGTGATGGTAGCATTTTTTAACTGGCTCCCACATCCTTTGTACATATTTCAGTATTCTTTGAACAAGCAAGAAGCTCCATGCCCATGTTATAGTTTCCCTTTCTCTGTCCTGGAATCAGCCATTATCCAAAGACTTGTTATTCCTTTTAGTGGAAGAAGCTACTTAGAAGCTAAGAGTGTCTGGATATTCACTGTGTTCATCACTATTGCTTTGTCATTGCTTAAGGATCTCACAATGGATGGAGGTAGGAAAAAATGACGTGTATACATTTATATATATAGACATATACAACATATACACATTATGTATATATAAATGTATATACATAAATATGCCAGTTCATGGCAATCCCTTTGGCTATCCACAAATTTGTTGTCATTCCTCCCATTGATGGATAAATTGATATCCTCTCCCCTGGAATCTGGGCAAATTTGTGACTCATGTGTAACCAGTAGAGATGGCAGAAATGATGCCACATGATTACTAAGGCCAGCTTAGAAAAGGCCACATAGTTCTACCTTGTTCATTGGAATGCACGAGTCTGGGCTAGCATCAAAGAAGCTCAACTTCCCTAAAGACTCCAGATGATTCCAGCCTTCTGCTGTTGGGTCACCTCAACTATCAAATCTTTCCAGCTGAGACCCTGATGTCATGGAGCAGGGTCAGTCTGTGCCTGCTGTGCTCACCTGGATCCCTCACCCATGGGTTATGCAAACGGAAAACATGATTATTTTGTGCAACTAGATTTTGAGATGGTTTATCACATGGCAGTAAAAAAATTGGAACAACCCCTACTTCCAATCAAATACCTCAGTGTTTTTTCTAGACTTCTTCCTTTTTGTATTTGTAAATCATTTTTCCAACAGAAAGAAAACAGGTTTTCATTATTCTCAAAATGTTTACTTATTTGCTCAATCATTGGACTTATGTGCTTAATGTAAGCAATCTCCCATTCATGCTGTCTTCGTCTTCTGCCTTCCTTCTGCCTCTTTGGCCACTGGGCACATCACTGTCTTCATTCATTCTCCCCACTGCCCACATTCGTCAGCACCTCTGGGCAGCCAGGGACACCAATGCTTCTGCACCCCCAAGCCTCCTCCACCCTATTCCTTGGCTACAGGATGTGCTGATGCCTCTACATAGGAAAGGGAAGGGAAAAGGGAAAGGAAGCCAAGAGGGAAGGAAAACTCTGTCATTATTTTTATCTTATTCTAGCTGTAAAAAAAATCTCAAATTCCAGATTTGGACAACAGTTGGGCAAATTATAGCTCTTTAATATATAGTTATTGTCACAGCGTCTGCTCTGAATCAGTAAGAGACGTTGAACTCAAAACTTATCACAAGTGCATTTCACTGTACATTTCCCAAGCTGAGTTGTCCACCTTTTGACCTTCAGCTCCTTGCCTACCCGAGGGTCTGCTTTTCGTTTTACTTACATCCTGCCCCATTAGAGCTACCTTTCAGTGTCTCTGGGGGCTTCCAGTTTGCTCACTTTGTTTCTAACTGAGGGCAGAGAAGCCTGGTCAGAGGAGCGTAGTACAACCTTCCTGGATAACTTCCAGAAGTACCTGGACAAGACTCCGTAAGGGGACCGGGGATTACACAACAGTGGGTGGGATTGAGAGCCAGAGGAATTCTTTTTATTACGCACAAAATGATCCTGTTTTTACAACCTTAAGAGCAGCTTGTGTAACACATAACGCACTTTGAAGAGGAAAGTGTTGTTTATCAAATGTGGAGTCCTTCTTTTTAATGCGACAGAACTGCATTTCAATCCTGGTTTGCATTTACTAGGTCTGTAGTCTTGGTGAAATAATTTTCTTATTTTAGGCTCAGTTTCCTTTTTGACAAAATAAGGATTCTAATTCTTACTTTACAAAATTGGCACCTAAAGAAAATTGCAGAAGTGTTCTTAGACCTTCCAGAGAGTTTCTTTACTGAAAAAAAGGATCTTCATTCAAGCCATTGTTGTCACTGGTTCCCTGTGAGCTCTACACTGTGTGGACTCTTAATTTGTGCTCATTTATATTTCCCACTGGATGTCCAGTCTGGAGATTTAGGTTCTATCCTGCAACTAGAATAAAGCCAACATCTTTGTGTTTTTCTTTGTATTAGATCCTTCCCAACTGAGATCCTCAGCTACCCATATTTATATGGGAAAAGATTGGACTATTTTAGATTCTTGAATCTGAATTCTGATTAGAAACATCTGGTGAAATTTAAAGATATTTAAATTTTTAAGAGGAGATTTATTTGAGAAATGTATAAAAACATGACACAACACTTTATAGGCCACTTTACGTAATAAAATAGTCAATATTAACATACATATTTTTGCAAGCATAAACCCTCAGGTACCTTAATGACAGTTGAAAGGGTATAACAGTTGTGAGCAGATGAACTGTATTCATAAAGAAACAGGTCAAGAAGAGAAATGTAAAAATGCATGTCACTATGGTTTATAAATTGTGGACGTATAGCTTTATAACTTTGGTCATCTGAAATTCTGTGTCAAATAATCACCACGTATGCAATTGCCTAAAGAGCCAAGATCTTGAGAAATTTTCTCTCACAAATGCAGATGTACAAAAAGGGCATCTCTTCATTTATCGCGGAAATTTCAACATGTTTATGTGCATGTACAATGCTTACACGCAAAGTCAACGTTGTGATAATGCACTTTCATGGAGTCAAATTTGCAAAAAGAGCATAAGATGAATTGGAACGCTCTGAAAGCCTCTGTATAACCTATGCCTTCCATATTGGAAATGATATGAAGGTAAAATACATAGCATGGCAAATGGTAAAAAAAAAATCCTGATAATTTAAAATAGTGGAAAAACTTTAAAAAGCAAAAGAAAACAAAGAAAATGTAAAAGAAAACAAAGAAATATTAAAAAGAAAATTCAACATATGAAAAAGTATATTAGTGTGTTACAGGGATAGATTACGGGCAATTGCAGAGGGATAGTCCATAAGAGCTGGCCAACTTTCATAGTCATTAACTATATTTTGAAGTCTTACATCACAATGAATAGCTGCTGGTTTGTTTTTTTTTCTTTCAGAACATGATTCTCCTTGGAGAATATGTTCACATTAATTTTCTATGTGGCTCTTCTCTTTTTGAAATTCTTCTATGATTATATATACACCAACATGAGCGTTCCCTATTTAATTTTCCCATCTTCTGTGCCATGCTTCATGCTGTTTTGGGTACAGGGAAATCCATTCCACATGCACTCATATACAGACCACAAATTTGGCTGAAACAATACTGGTGATCAAACAGCAACATCATTGCTGAAGTGTCTTCTTATCCTACCATGCACATAATTATTTTCGAACCAATTAGTAACTGCACTGGCTTCTTTTGGCAAATTCAGTTTTAATTCATTAAAAGCTACTGGAATGGGAAAAATGACAATGTAGGGAAATGATGCATTTTTAACCTAAAATTTTTTGTTGCTGTATCATGTGGTACTCCACTTATCTGAATTTCCCACCAAATACAAATAAAGACAATAACAAGGTAATACTTCTGGCTAACATGATGCAACTGTCCTGTGATTGTGATTTTCAGGATGTTAAACATTCAGGATTTTAGATTTGGGGGATTTTGAACTTTTAGGATTTCAACATTCAGAATTATGGCATTTGGGATTTTGTTGTCTGGGATGATCCAAATCCACATACTTGAAATTAATTGAATTGCTTTAATCCCCCAAATTGGCCTATGGAAGTCCAAAGTCCTGCCCAATGTTTATAGGCATACTTCATTTCATCACTTTTTGCTTTATTGCATTTGCCATATATCAAAGTTTTTAAAAATTGAAGATTTGTGGCAACCCTGCATCAAACAACTCTGTTGACATCATTTTTCCAGTAGCATGTGCTTACTTTGTGTATCTGTATTGCATTTTAGTAATTCTTGCAATATTTCAAACTTTCTAATAATTATTATACATGCCATGGTGATCTGTGAACAGTGATCTTTGATGTAACTATTATAATTGTTCTGAGGTGCCACAAACCACGACCATATAAGACAGTGAACTTAATCAATAAATGTGTGTTTTCTGATTGCTTCACTCACTGGCACTTTTCTCATCTCTCTTCCTCTTCTCCAGCTTCCCTACTCCCTGAGACACAATAATATTAAAATTAAGCCATTAGTAACCTACAATGGCCTCTGAGTGTTCCAGTGAAAAGAGGAGTAGCCCATCTCTCACTTTACATCAAAAGCTAGAGATTAAGCTTAGCAAGGAAGGCATATCTAAAGCTAACGAAGGCCAAAAGCTAGGCCTCTTGCACCAAACAGTTAGCCAAGTTGTGAATGCAAAGGAAAAGTTTTTGAAGGAAATTAAAAGTGCTACTCCAATAAGCATATGAATGATAAAAAAAAAAAAAAAGATGAAACAGACTTATTGTTGAAATGGAGAAAGTTTTTGAGGTCTGGATATAAGATCAAATCACCCACAACATTCCCTTAAGTCAAAGCCTAATCCAGAGCAAGACCCTAACTCTCTTTAATTCTGTGAAGGTTGAGAGAGGAAAAGAAGCTGCAGAAGAAATATTTGAAGCTAGCAGAGGTCGGTTCGTGAGGTTTTAGCAAAGAAGTCATCTCCACACCGTAAAAGTATAAGACGAAGCAGCAAAAGCTGATGTAGAAGCTGCAGCAAGTTTTGCAGAAGAGCTAGCTAAGATCTTTGATGAAGGTGGCTACATGAAACAACAGACGTTTTAGTGTAGATGAAACAGCCTTATATTGGAAGAAGATGCCATCTAGAACTTTCACAGCTAGAGAGGAGAGGTCAATGCCTGGCTTCAAAGCTTCAAAGGACAAGCTGAGTCTTCTGTTAGGGGCTAGTGCAGCTGGTAACTAAGCTGAAGCCTGTGCTCATTGCCACACAAAAAATCCTAGAGCTCTTAAGAATTATGCTAAATCTACTCTGCCTGTGCTGTGTAAATGAAACAACAAAGCCTGGATGACAGCACATCTGTTTATAGTGTGGTTTACTGAATATTTTAAGCTCACTGTTAAGAACTACTGCTTACAAAAAAGATTCCTTTCAAAATATGACAGCTCACTGACAATACGCATGGTCACCCAAGAGCTCTGATGAAGATGTACATGGAGATGAATGTTGTTTTCATGCCCGATAACATAACATCCATTCTGTAGCCCACAGATCAAGAAGTAATTTCAGCTTTCAAGTCTTATTATTTAAGAAATACATTTCATAAGGCCATAGCTTCCATAGATAGTGATTTTTCTGATGGATCTAGGCAAAGAAAATTGAGAACCTTCTGGAAAAGATTCACCACTCCAGATGTCATTAAGAACTTTCATGATTCGTGGGAGGAGGTCAAAATATCAACACTAACAGAAGTTCGGAAGAAGTTGATTCCAAGCCTCATGGATGATTTTGAGGAGTTCAAGACTTCAGTGGAGGAAGTAACTGCAGATGTGGTGGAAATAGCAAGAGAACTAGAATAAGAAGTGGAGCTTAAAGGTGTGACTGAATTGCTGTAATCTCATGATAAAACTTTAAGGAATGAGGACTGGCTTTTTATGGATGAGCAAAAAAAGTGTTTTCCTGAGACGGAATCTACTCCTGGTGAAGAGGTTGGGACCATTGTTGAGATGACAATAAAGGATTTAGAATATTACATAAACTTAGTCGATAAAACAGCCCACAGAGTTAGAGGGGATTCACTCTTATTTTGAAAGAAATTCTACTTTGGGCAAAATGCTACGAGATAGCATCACACACTACAGAGAAATCTTTCATGAAAGGAAAAGTCAATTGATGTGGCAAACTTCATTGTCGTCTTATTTTTAACAATTGACACAGCCACCCCTTCCCCACCCTTCAGCATCCACCACCCTGATCAGTCAGCATCCATCAACACCAAGGCAAGACCCTCCACCAGCAAAAAGATTAAGACATGCCGAAGGCTTAGTTGATTGTTAGCATTTTTTAGCAATATTTTTAAATTAAGGCATGTACATTGTTTTTTTAGAAATAACGCTATTGCACACTTAATACACTACCCTACAGTGTGAATATTACTTTTATGTGCACTGGAAAACCAAAACATTTGCGTGACTCACTTTATTGCAATATTTGCTACATTGCAGAGATCTGGAACAGTATCTGGAATGTCTCTCAAGTAGGCCTGTATATGAATCCCTGAAAGTATTTGGTTTCCCCTGAGACCTGATGTTCTACTTATCACCCCTTCTTCTCACTGCATTGCTTCAGGCATCCTTTTCTTTTCTGTTTCTATAGCAGTAAGGACAGACTCACTCACCTCACCATGCATGAATCTGGTAGGCTTTAATAGAGAACTTCTGGGGCTTCTCTGGAAGGCTGTACACAGACCTCTGTCATCACGAGGCTCCCTAATTCTTTGTTTCTGTTTCTTTTCCTTATTCCCCACTCACCCTTTTCATCCTCCAAAGTCCTAGGCACCCTAAAAGCAGGGCATTGCAGCTTTTCTCAGGTTTTAAAAACAAACATCCATATCCAAAGACATCCTTGTTTTCAGGAGAACAAAGGGCTTTCTATCCGATAGGCTTCACTGTCTCTTCAACACAGTTGCAGTGTAGGGATAGCAAGCAGACATTCTTGTTCTGTCTTTGTTTTTGCTCCTGTTACACGTGTAAAACACTTAGCACTGTTCTGACATCTGTGGCTCTCTGATCTCGTGGTAGCACAACTACACAGATGCAGCCCAGCTACTCTCTCCTTCTGAAGCTGTTATCCCTTCCACACCTTCATAGACAAATCGGTTTCTTCTGTGGCCAACCAGCTGGTAGCAACACTTTCCTCACATCAGATTCGGTATGTACATGTAAGTATAGACAGCGAATGATATCTAAATGCTGGGAGTTCAAATGTTTAAAATATCACTCTAAAACAATGATTGTAGCATTAATTGAATGCCAACTAGACACTTTCTGTAGAATATCGTTAATCCTTCCAAGCATCTGTATACCTTTTGTCCAGAGAAGGAAACTGAGGCTCAGAGACATTAAGTGGCTGAGTCAGGATTTGAATTCAGGACATATTGCTGTAAAACCTTACATTGTTCTACTGTATCACAGTCTCCTATAAATAGTTAACAGCAAGGTCTAATCTATCTTGCACTTGCAAAGACATTAATGGGTCTCAAAGAACCATCATTGATACACATCAATGTCTAATAATTAAATAATTGTAATTCAGTGATAATGGTTTCTTAGTTTTTTGTTTTTTTTTTTCTTTTTTAAAAGGACGTTATTTATTTTTTGAGACAGAATTTCACTCTTTTGCCCAGACTAGAGTGCCATGGCATCAGCCTAGCTCACAGCAACCTCAAACCCCTGGGCTCAAGCAATCCCCCTGCCTCAGCCTCCCGAGTAGATTGGACTACAGGCATGCGCCACCATGCCCGGCTAATTTTTTCTATATATTTTTAGTTGTCCAGCCAATTTCCCTCCATCTCTAGTAGAGACGGGGTCTCGCTCTTTCTCAGGCTGATCTGGAACTCCCGAGCTCAAACGATCCTCCCGCCTCGGCTTCCCAGAGAGCTGGGATTACAGGCGTGCGTCACTGTGCCTGGCCAGTTTCTTAGTTTTTTGATGGTTAAACTTAATTGAATTTTATCTGTAACTTCATATAGCATGCCCTTGTTCAAAACATAGACGACTAAAAAAAAAAATAATTCAGCGTTTCCTTATATGTTGATAACTGTGTAGTATAACTGATAAACTCTGTAAAAATTCATCAGAAAAAATGACAAGACAAATAATACTTTGGGCAAAATGTAGCTGATTCATGTATTTGAGGCTTTGTGATTCAAGGAGACAGATATACAACTTTGTGGCAATTCCTACCTTAACAATTCATAATATAAACACATGATGACTAGCAATTGTGCTTAAATTTCTTACTTGTAAGTCCAGTTTAGAAAAAGAAGCAGAGAGAGGAATAAAATGGATATAATATGCAGAAAATATATTAATGTATCAGAAAGGACTTCAGTCACACATACAACTGACATTTATATATTACTTTATAGTCTATAAAATACACATTTATTGGCTCATATTCCCTCCTCATAATAATCTTATGAGGAAAGTCTTATTATCATCATTTAATGGATGAGAGAATTTAGTGTCAGAAAGCTATGGAGGGTTGCTCAAAATGATGCAGTCAGTAAAGGACAGAGCCAGGAATTAAACTGGAATCTTCTGTCTCTAAATTTTATGCTCTTGCCATTCTATAATTTTAGAGGGAGGCTGAAAAATAATCAAGTATGAGGTTTGGCTATAATTTATAGAAACTCAATTTAACCAATAGCAAAAAAAAAAATGCACTAGGAACTGTAGTTTAATCATTTATTCAATTACCATTTACTCAGTTCCCACAATGTAACAGGCAAATGGCGGTGGGTATACAGGAGTGAACAAAACAAGGTCTCGTGCTGCATGGAGTTTGCAAACCAGCAGGGAAGATAGCAATTAGGTAAGTACAGGTCCTGCCCAGTTTTAGATCTGTTAGCGAGTAGACAGTTGATGATATAAGTATTCACTGTTTTTATGAACAAATTCCAGAATGAGAGGCAAGTGCTACCCCCAAGGTGCCATTCGCAAGTCTCTGTTGTAGATGAATGAACATTGAAATGCAGCCTCCAGTCTCTCCTCTCCCACTTGGTGGTTTTCACAGTGTTGGGTCTCACAGTGAGACCTTTTGTTCAAACACACCGCACAATTATCTACCTATGAAGATTTTCCAGAGACTTATGCACTTTACTATTTTATTTACTAGTTTTTTTAATCAAAGAAAAAGAAGTTTATCGGCTGGTATAGCCAACAGTGTCTAGATGCTTAGGTAAATCCATTATCCGTTTCCAAACTCTTTAACATTTAACATAGATGAGGTTTCCTGCCTTCAGGTTTTTTTAGTATTTTTCTGTTTTCCTTAATACATTTTTAGGTATTAAAATACATTCTTAGGTGTTTGATGCATATGAAATATGCATGTGTATGCTATAAAGCATGATAATATTATCAATACTTTTGAACTCAGCACTCAAGAATAACATGACCTTGAATCCACCTCTATCTGAGTGTTCTGCCCCATCCCATCCCTCTGCTCCAGTGTTTATCAAACTGATATATGGAAATTTTTTTAAAAAGTCAAACAATGTTATGACACTTTAAACAAAATAAACCAATCTTTTGCCCCCTTTCACCACTTATTCCAGCTCCTGTATGGCACAAAATTTCACCACTTTAAAAATAGTTGTTTGGGCATTCACCTTCGATTTTCTAAGTTATGTGATAAATATGTATTTGGTATTAATTTTAGACATTATCCACTGACTTTTAACTATGTCTATGTCTGATGAAGATTTGGCAACTTGCCCATGGCCCATTCCTTGTACCGACACAAAAACATGCACATTTTCCTTCTCTTAACTTTTCAAGATAGTTTAATCAAAATTTTTAAACTAAATCAACATTTAGTGTTTGTATTGTTAAAGCAGGTAAATATTTTCGGAGCTGAGCCATGAAATATGGCATACTTTTTTTTTCTTTCTTTGTATTAAATTTTTTTCACCTTGGGTTTAAAATTGCGTCTTTAATCCATTTGTTCAGGGATTTTTTTTCTTAAGCCGTTAAGCCTCCAAATATCTATTGGAACAATAAAACTGTTATTATTGGGGTTAAAAAAAAGTCCATTTCTGTCTGTCTATCCATCTACCTACCTACCTATCCACCTATCCATCCATCCATCCATCCATCTATCATTGTCTATCAGTCTGTAATCTATTCTCTCCTGGGAGACCTCTCTCTCCTAGAACTACCCATCCTCAGGCTCCTAATGCCTCTCCAGGCTTTTCAAACAACTCTTGCTTTGGAATTTCCCTTCATCATCTCTTTCTGGATTACTTTTGTCTTCTCTCCAGTGTAAAAACCACTATGTTCTGAATCTCATCCTTTGCCTGTTCACATCTTGGTTCCTTATTTTATGGGGTCACCTGAGCTTCTTGTATAAAGTTTTCTTCAGTTCTTGCATATTTCAACCTGTCCTTATTTTACCTTTAGATTTGAACAAGAGTCTAGGTATTAGATGTTAGAAATCCTTTTCTTTACAACGTTGCTTTATTTTTTTCCGGTCTGATATTGTGATGAGAAGAGTGATGATGTTTTATTCCTCAATATTTTGTATATGAGCTCATTTTTTCTGCTCCCACAATATTATTATAGTCTTCCCAACATCCTCAGTATTCAGAAATTTCACCATAGTCACCTTTATTCATATTTGTATGATTCACACACATACATACCATCATGTCCTCCCCTCCATTGCCTCTTTTCCTTCCTTTATGGAAGGTTTACCAGTTAATTCTAAACATTTTAGTTCATTCTCTAATATTATGACATTTTCTTCTCTTATTTTCTGTATATTTATTTTCTCGACTTTCTGGGATATGTTCTCAGAAGTGGCTGAGAAGTGAGGATATGTAGATAACAGGTATAGACTAGATTTTCAAGAAGCTGAGCTGAGAAGGAGAGGGAAGAGAGAATTGGAAGAGAAAAGGGGAAATAGAAATGGAAAAGGCATGAAGACGAAGAAAGGATTGTCCTAGTTTATCTATAGGAAAAAAATTAGCCATGCTAAAACTTGTTGTAAAAAGCCAGTTGAGAGGAGGAGGTAGAGAAGGAGACAGGGGTACAGTACAGAGTGGAATTTGAAAGACCGAGAAAGGATTGGCATATGTACTCAAGTGTAGAGACTGTTTCGTGCTTTTGTTTTATTTTGTTTTTAGATAATCAGAGGGAAGGTGGAAGGATGGGTGCACAAAAAGCAGAATTTTTAGGTCAGGTTTTAGGCAGTTGAGGAGGTTGACTTCAGTGCTTTTTATATCCTTGGCTATAAGGATGTGAAGTAATCAACTGCAAGTGGGGTGGCAGAGAGAATGTAGAAATTTCAAAATAGCTGTTATGGAGAAAAGGGAAAGTAAATAAAGAAAAATAACTGAAACTGTTTTCAAGAGGGAAGGACTAAGCTGAAACTGATTCTCATAATTTTATAATAACATCCCATGTCAAATGTTGTAGAAGGAATGCTAGCTTCAAAGACAGAAAGATCTGGATTTGAATTATGATCAAGCAGTGTGACAAGAAGTAAATTAATTAAACTTCCTGAGTCTTCAATTTGTCAACTCTACAATGGGGGTAATTTTATCTACCTTGCAGAATTGTGTAATGGCAGCCCTGGGCAGATAGTCCTTAACTATTTTTATCAATACGTTTTTTCTTTTGGTGAATATCCAATGTGTATGTTGTTCCAAGTTTTAAACAATGTATTCTCCTAACATTATTAAAGACATTTACTTTTCTCTATATAAACAAAAGAGTAGCTCTGTCAATGTTTTTCAATGTGTATGCTGCAGAAATATTAATTCCTCATGACGTTACTAACTACCCAGACAAAATAGTTTCAGAGGTCAAATGTTTCGAGAAATATTGAAATAAATATATTTAAATGGGTTTTGTTACTCTAAGACTTATCAGTGCCATTAATACACCCATGTGCATTATGAATTTTCACAAGAAACATACGATGTGTGATAGTACCCAAGGTTTTGGGATCAAGATTCACTTTTTCTTTGGATAACACGAGGACAAGTGTTGCATAGAAATCTTCTGTAAATAGTCCTCCTGGGCAGACATCATTTTTATGAGGCTAGACAAGAGTATTGCAAGAACCTATAAAAGGCAGCATGCTGTGGCTCTCTTAACACTGAGAATCCATGATACAAATTGTTAATTTCTTGATTTGTTTATTCTTTCCCATCTTATCTTTGCACATGGCTTCCGTGGTGTGCTGAAGCTGGTTTGTGCTGTCTCACAAGAGACTATTGTTAAGTTTCCAGGAATTTTGCGAGCTTGTTGACATCATGTTGTTAGCTTGAAAACGATCATGGTGGGAGTATTTATACCACAGAAATTGGCAACTACTACAAATCAAATCTTCCTTTTTTGGAGAGCCAGTTGTTGAACATTTACCAGCACAACACTGAAACTGAGTTGACACAGTACAATAGTAAGGTGAATCTGACATGATTTCTGCACTCTAGGGGCTGGATTTCTGGTGATAAAAATAAGAAATGGACCCACATAAATATAAAACATAATAGAAAGTAATCTTTTATAATTATAAAAATAACATTTATCAAACACTTGTTATGTATTGGACATTGTTCTAAGTGCCCCTCATGTGTTAACTATCAAATTCTCAAAAAGAAAAACTCGGTGAGGTAGATGATGTGATTATCCTTGTATATATAACAAAGAAGGAAATTGAGGCACAGAAAGGGTAAATAATTTTTTTTAAAAAAGAATTGTGCTGTTAGGTGGCAGAGCTAGAATTCTAACTCAGGGCGTCAGACTCTAGAACTCAAGTCACAAGCATTACCGCTTCCTCCATGCATTAAGAGATGGCCAAATAAAGGAGTGTGACTATGCTGATGTGGGGATAAGAGATGACACAGAGATGAGGAAAACGGTAGCCTTTTGCAGATACTACATTTGCGCCTGGAATAAATAAACGCAGCACCTTTTTCCCACCTGCACATTTCACACACGCACGGAGGAGTGATGTGAGGTGAACCGTGTCATTAGAGGCCTAAACTCCAATTGTCCTCCACTCTGGCCTGGAGCCAGATCCCCTGCGTTAGTCCGTGTCGTTTTTCTCTGAGGTATGCACAAAGTAGAGGTTACTCATGTCACATCTGTTCCTGCTTTGTGGGTCCA
Source organism: Propithecus coquereli (assembly GCF_000956105.1). Classification (NCBI taxonomy): domain Eukaryota; kingdom Metazoa; phylum Chordata; class Mammalia; order Primates; family Indriidae; genus Propithecus; species Propithecus coquereli. Next base: position 8,115,375 of record NW_012155173.1, read on the forward strand.
CTGGAAAAAAAATCACCGACTTTATTTTCCAAAGGAGACCCTTTTAAGAAAGGCCGGATGCAGGGTGGCCAGGAGGGAAACCTGTGTACGTCCTTAAAAGAGGACCTTTCAGCTTCAGCATTCATAAAGCATACCTTGGCATGTGTGCTCAGACTCTAATGATTCCCCCTGACCTCTGTTCGGGTTTAGAATTTCAGAAACGTCACAATGCTGCATTCCTTCTCTGCAGAGGAAATCAGACCTCTATGTCTACATTACACACTCATATGCAAAATCCTCGCAGATAGGATTGGCTTTTCTATGGTTTTTCCCTGGAATTGCTTCCAACTTCAAAACAGCCTTGCATTTTTTGAGTCCCGGTTTCCTAACGGAAAGGATTTCTCCTGCTAAGAGCCGTTGTTTGAAATGAGTCGTGTTTCTAGTGAGCATTTCTGTGATTCTTCCAGATCATCTTATATATTCCCTCTCTTAAAAATACTCATAGTATACAGCTGGGTATGATTATAGGCAAGTTCTACATACACAGAAATTCTTATTTGGAGGCAAACTGAAAATCTGTGGACAATTTTCTGGGCAATGTGCACTCGACTTCTTGAAAGGGGGCATCCCGGGTATTTTTTCCCTTTTCTCTTATGGTAGATTAGTAGTAATTTGATTAGCAGATAGACATGTGAGAACCTCATAGCTGTGTGGGACAACATCCTTTAGTTCAAGAAGCTGAGGAGCCATTTAACTGCTAAGCTATGGAGCGTCACGGTGTGATCTATGTTTCCCGGAAGCCCGCTCTGACAACTCTGCGGAGAAATGATTAGAGGGGGAGATTCTGAAAGCAGAGATCAGAGAAGGGATGAGGAAACAGGACGGTATTCACATTCGTCACCAAATTAATTAGGGGTAGGGAGAGATCTTTCTTTCCATCTTTTTAATTATCATACCTAAGACTGACTCTTGGCTTCAAACTTATTATGAAGGGGGGTATTCCATTCCTTCCTCATTGCCCTGGGTACCTAATTCTCCTTTTATTCACTCATGTCTTGTTTGCCCAACTTTATACTGGAAGTTCTTTGTGGGCAGGAAGTACGTGTTGCAATTATGCACGTCCTCTTGTTTAGCCCAATACTTTCTACTCAGTAAGCAATTATTTGATTACACTAATATAGGTAACTCTCTTTCTCTCTCTCTCTCTCCCCGCCTCCTTCTCTTACCCTTTGAACAGTCTGTGCTAACTCCCCGTGACAATTGCACATTCTGGATACCTCCAAGTTCTCCATCTCCATTTATTTGTTGAGACAGATCTAGTCATTGGAGACAAAATACCCAAGTTTCTATTTCTAACTCAGTGACCATTCCTGTAGGACTCAGGGCAAAACATTAACTAATCTGAACTTGATATTTCTGATGTGTAAAATATAATTATTAAATTGAATATATGCAAAAAGCCTGGAATAGTTCCTGGCATGTATTAGGCATTTAATAAATATAAGTGTCTTTCCCTTCCCAAATTTTCCTACCTCCTTTTAGCTTGCCTCATGCCAGCTATCTCATCACCCCTTTGTCTTGTGGCATCTCTCATCCTTGCTTCTTACAAGGAAAACAAAACAAATTAATACAAAGCAATTGTAATTTCATTTTTAAAAAGACATGCTTGGTTGGAAAAGAATGATTTTTTTTTTTGTATTACACCACCTGACTGTGACAGTTGATTAAAATACAGTGCCATGCCTTCATTTACTGGGCCGGTTACTTAGACATGTTTATGTCCTGCAGCAATTCATTTGAAAATAAATTGATCTTCACTAAATGGGATACTGTTTGCCTAAAGAAGAGGACAATTGTGAAGAGTGCATTCATTATGTATTCCTCAATCAGAGTAACCCCAGAGAGTGTCTGTGTGAGTTTATTTATTGGACACTCATTTATCGAGTACCTTCAAAACTCCAGACTAGGCAGTGGGGGCTGCAGGTGACTTTAAGGTAAAAGACAGCACCTTTGATCCAAAGGTGACAAATAGGAAAGACAGATGTGGTCTGACTATATGACAATGCAGTGGGATAAGGATTTTCACTGCACAGACCCTTACAGGTTGTCTGGCCTAAATGCTCCTGCTGTAAGCCAGGTAACTAAAGGCTAGAGAAATATCCAAGCCCGTGTAGCACACTATGAGAAGCCGGGACAAGAATTTTTATCCCTTAATCCCCATTCCAATATCCTTTTCAATGTACATACAGGCCTATGGTATATGTGCAGATGTTGCAGGCTGTGTTTTCTGGGATCAGACACTGGGGTGGTGTTTGGAGTACAAGATGTTTATTAGGGATCCATACCTGTGAAAAGAAGAGTTGGGGTACAGGATTGATAGTGGGAGAAGCCAAAGGCCACACAGGCCTGACTAGGGCTCAGCCAGTTTAGAGGGGAGCTTGTCAGAGCAGCCTGCATTAGGACAAAATGGCTAAGACTTTATACCCCGCCTTGCTTGATCTCTAGATGCAGACGGTCCCAGAGAAGGTGTGAGCTCAGCGAGGCAGTTCTCTGCAGCCAAGGTGGACACTGAAGTTGCTAACAGCTGGAGGGTATCTGCTGACTGCATTCTTCACACCCGAGTAGCATGCCCTTCCTTAAAAGAGAATATGGGTGGCACATCTTTGCGCCTACCAGAACAGAACTGGATTCAACTAATATTTATTGAAAATTTACTATGTGCCAGATACTGTGTCAAGAAATTTTATATACATCATCTTATTTGACCTCCTCTGCACCTTTGAAGAAAATGTCATTATGCCATCATTTCGTTCACAAGTTTATAGATCAGTTTCTTCATGGCTGTGAAATGTCAACAGCAAAACCACTTTTCAGGTGGGAATCTGGAGCTGTCTGAGAGCATTTGCCGGCATCACCCGAATCTGAGAGCAGCAAGAGGCATTGCAAACACCGTTGGTCTCAGGAGGGAGCTGATAAAGAATCAGGCTGTGCTTTTACTTAAGAGGAGCCATCAAATCTGAGTCAAAGGGCCAATGTCTGGGTTACTTCTACTTCTCCATCTGAGTAGTTTCTAGTCATTAGTGAGCAAACAGACCATTTTTATCATGCACACATAAGCTCCAAGTTTGGGAAGAGACCTCTGAAACTGGCCACACTGATGTTTCCATAAAAATTAGGAATCTTGTCTGCAACATTCTGGGAAAGTGAATATTTGAATAAGTGAATATTTGAATATTTCTAGTGACTGGACACTCACAGTCTTCCATGTAGCCCTTCTGATTGTATCTCTACTATCCCTGGACACTCACATAGAATAAAACCAACTTCTCTTCCTTTGGCTTATTTTTCTTTTTTCTTTCCTTTTTTTTTTTTTTTTTTAGCAAGGCAAGAGTTGCTTTTACACAAACTTCTCTTCTTTCTTCTGAATTGCTAGCCCTGGCTGTAGCACTAATTCTGACCTTGCTTCACTCACCCAATCTCCCTAAGATTTTCTTGCTCATTCATATGGTGGGTATAATAATATTCACCTAAAAGGATTGTGAGGCTTAAACAAAACATGGCATTTATATGGCAAACAATAAAGAGTAGTCATTCTGATCAAGGACGCTATCTTCCCGTGTATACTCGTGGCAATTCTGATGGTCAGGGAATTGGAGAACATTATGCATGTCTTCATATGGACACAATACTTCAGTTACGAAGATCATTAGTATGTGTAAATTAATTTTGTCTATGGCTTTTTTCTTCCAAATAGAATGTGCAGTGAATCCAGCTACAGTGCCCCAGTCTCTGTGTCTATCTGATTGCTTATGGGCTACAGGAATTCCTTTAGTCTATGGCTCTCTATTTGACATGTTTAAATACATTGGGCCATTTGAGTTCACATCTCATTGGAACTGAAATGAAACTTGAAGTGATAGTGTCTTCCAAACTTCACACACGTGTGTAGGTCAGAGCCAGTCCTTGAACTAATGTCTCTTATACAACAGAGGCACTTCATAGTGTGTGGGTTGTGACCTTATCGAAAATCTGATAGATTCTCTCCCTGGAGGGAGGGAAACTTTGAACACATACACACACTTTTCCTTAATTGCATGAGTTACGTGCACCCTACAATAAAAACTCCTTGCCTAAAGATACTATGGTTAGTAGTCTTGGTAATTCAGGAATCAGGCTGGTTGAGATTCATTTCTGTGATCTGGCTCCTGGGCAAAGAGAGTTGAATTGTTAGAAAAGAGAAAAAACTAAATGGGTTGTGGATTCATCGTAAGAGAGTCAGTGAAACTTGTGCAAAGATTTCACATCTCTTCCATATTAAGAGAGGCTAATATTCTTAGAACAAAGAATGAAATCATGGGCACTCAGAACAGAGCACCTAATTTTAAAGCTAATGCATGTTCTATTAGCTGCATATGTCAGAATGCTCTGATTCATAATTCCATGAGGCCCAGAGCTATCTGTCCCAGGGGACAGCAGAAATAGAAAAGGAAAAAAAGAGATGTGTTTTGTTATGTCTTTGGCCAAGCATAGAAACAGGGAAATATTTGTTTGCTTCGTATAACTTGCAGTTCTTTTAGCCAGCCTATTCCATACATACAGACCTGATGCTATGATAAGAATCCAGGATATCATTTTTTTTTTCTCTTTTTCAAACTAATGTGACAACCTCCCCATTTTAATTGTCCCTTTGCCTTCCTGCCTCCAGATATCCTCACTTCTTTTGTATCCTCCATACAAGTCTTTCCCAAACTTAGGTCTTCAGACATAGGTTATACTAGTTGCATTGAATCACCTGCAGAACTGGATAAAATTACAGGGTCCTGGGCCCCACCATTTAAAACCCAGGTTCGATAAAGTTTGACATTAAGTGTAGGCATCTGAATGTATAAGTGGTTGCCTCATTTATTCTGTGGCTCAGTCATGTTAGGGAACTTTTTCTAAGCTATTACCAGTCAGACTTCTATCATTCTCTAACCCAGAGCACTCTGTGCTCATTTTATGGTGCCTCTTTAACACCATAAAAACCTTAAAACAAAATTTTATTTTCGTGAACTTTCACTAGAAATCCTATCACAGTAGCATTTTTTATTTCTTAAATATTCTGAAGAGTTCTGAGGTTCTGCAGAAAGATAATATAATACAGCAACAGTATTTCACTTGAAATAATCTCACTGGATGTGTCTCCTCTTCCAAGGGTCTCCTCCTCACCTTCAGCCCTGTGCAGGGTACTCCCAAGCCTTGATGCTGACTTCTCCTCCAAGCACTTTATATTTTTGTGTTGGTCTTCCTCTCACCTTAATTATGCAGAATAGACTCCTTCTTCCCCATAATACCTGGCCAGGAACCCAGGACTGACTTCCACTATAAAGCACCTCTTTAAAAGAAAAAAAAAAGAAAAGAAAAGAAAAGAAACCCACACTCTATGCATCAATCATAACTCTAGGAGCTCTCCTATCTGAAAAAATCCCCACCCCCATTTTTCAGATATTAATCAAAAGGCGGCTTACTCCATGAAGTCACTCCTGATTTCATTGTGGAAAGCAATCTCTTCTCTTCTGAACTCCTTTCATTTTATCTACGCCTCAGTCATCACAACAAGCTTATTCTTCCTCATATTAAAGGTTGCATATTCATGTACACTACTCTCCATTATCTCTTAAGCATTCTTTATTATAAGTCATTTAAAATTAACATTTCTTGGCCGGGCGCAGTGGCTCACGCCTGTAATTCTAGCACTCTGGGAGGCCGAGGCAGGTGGATTGCTTGAGCTCAGGAGTTCGAGACCAGCCTGAGCAAGAGCGAGACCCCGTCTCTACTAAAAATAGAAAGAAATTAGCTGGACCAACTAAAAATATATATATAGAAAAAATTAGCTGGGCATGGTGGTGCATGCCTGTAGTCCCAGCTACTCAGGAGGCTGAGGCAGGAGGATCGCTTGAGCCCAGGAGTCTGAGGTTGCTGTGAGCTAGGATGATGCCATGGCACTCACTCTAGCCTGGGCAACAGAGTGAGACTCTGTCTCAAAAAAAAAAAAAATTAGCATTTCTTCTATTTTAGTTGCTATATTAATATAACCTATATTTAACAAATAGTCTTACTAATGGGAAATTTAAACATCCATCTTACTACATTTTTAACACGACTTTCCATGACCTACAACAGACAGCAAAATCAGGTGCAAAAATGATGAAACCAAAATAGGTGGTTTCAAAATTAACAGGGATCTTTAAGTTTGGAGCTGAAAGTACCTTAGAGATCACTCACCCTTTATTGGACAGAGCAATATGACAAAGACGCAGTGTGGGGAAGGAACTTACTAAGCTTATACAGCCAGTTAGTGGAGAGCAGAGATGAGACTCCAGATGTCCTGCTAAGAATTCTGCTACTGTCTCTACTCTTCCATGTCAAATAATTGACATTAAAAACGTCCATAGACACAATTATGCCATAGCCTAAGATAGTTTATTCTGAAAGCAGCTATATAGCATCATACTCTGGCCCTAGACAGCTGGGGAAAGGTAGATTTTTATGCGGGAAAGAGTTACACATTCTTTATCCCTGATAAACCCATGCCAAGCATCCCAATGTACTTTGTTTGAAATCCTAGCATTCACATCAATTAATTCATCACAAAGACATCTGAATACATCACATAAACACACATCAAAGCTCCAGCTTAACTTGATGCTTTGAAACCTCCTCAGAACTCAGGTGGGTTATGTGTTGTGATCCAAGAACATGTCTTAACATAGGGAAAATAAGACTAATTGGAGCCTTCTATATTCCAAGCACGTTGGTAGATACTTTAAGGAACACTGAGATGCCTATGACATGCTGAGTGCCACCTTAAAGTTTCTAATCTAGTTTGGGGAAGAACAACACAAAAATCCAATTGCTCTAAAATAAGGTAATTGGTAGGTATAAGAATACATTATCTATGGATATGTGGTAAAGAAAAAACCTTTGCTGTTTAAAACTAACGTGGCCTTTTCAAGAGAATAGAGCCTGCCAAATGAGAGACATTTTGGTTGTTCAGATCATCGCACCGCAGCAGGGGTGGAGAACCTGCAGGCTCTGTGACCCTCCAGATGCCCAAATGTGGCCCGTTGACCAAATCCAGTCTTCACAGAACAAATGCCTTTATTAAAAGGATTTGTTCTGTAAAATTTGGATCTGGTCAAAAGGCCATAGTCAAGGATCCAGAAGGCCGCAGGTTTCCCACCCCCAAAAGGCCTGGAGCCAAAAGCAGAATTATGAAGACCCAATTCACTTAATCCTCCTAGGAAGCAACTTTCTTATCCAGAGTTCTTTACTCCAAAATTTCCTTTTCTTAGAATTCATAGAGCCTGCTTTTTTATCTTTTTCTTTAGGTATTTCTCCCCAAGAGGAGAACACTGGAAGCACTAAGTCAGGCCTTACACCAAACAATGCCATTTGATGTTATTGCTTGAATTACTCTTTATGTCAAGAATTTTCCAAGTATAGGAACCAAGGCTCTTACCTAGAAGGGTCTTTTTTTTTCCCTTACACATTATATGTCCTTCTTGACGCTGGTTGGGTTTATGATGCATTGTCTGTTATGATCTCTCAATAAAAGCCTCTGCCTCGTACACTGGGTTTTAGTCATGGCTGAAAGCTCTATGAAAATGGTGTTTTTATCTTCCATTATCATTTATCTTGTTCTTTACTGTCCTAAAGAGGTGCTAACATGACTCTTAGCAATGGAGGGCAGTTTTTCTTACGTGGGCCTATGTTGCAACATGCTAATGTAAGAGATTAGGGTGATGCTAAATTATCCCATTTCTTTAAAAAAATGACACAGAAAAGGTATTTCACAGGGCAGCACCAACCAAATCATATCTGACCCACCCCACTAGTGACATTTATGGAGAAACAGGGCTATTGTTGGCTGTTTGCAGAGGGGAAAGTGTCTTTGTCGTATAATTGATATTCCCAAATCCTATAAACATCATGCTCTCTAGAGAGCTATATTTTAGAATCCAGTGAGGTCATATTTTGTTCACAAATTTTAGAGACTTTGCAAGAGGATTTGGAGTTCTGAATGTGCAGCTTCTGGGTACCAAATATTCAGGACTAGATGTTTGATTGCGTGTGTCTTTGTGAATGTAACCTCAAATGCCAAGATTTGAATCAGATATATTGGAAGGGTAGTTTCAATTCTCAAAATAGCATAGAACAGTGATTCAATGTTTAGTGTGCATAAGAATCAAGCAGAGAGATTATTGAAACACAGATTCCTGGATTCTAACCACTAAGATTCTGATTAAGTGAGTTTGTGGTGGAGCCTGAGATATGTAATTCTTAGGAAGCCTCCAAATAATACAGGGATGCTGATCCATGTATCCAAATAGTGACATCAACTTTTCAGGTTAGGAGACAAAACGTAAGGTGCTGCTTCTTTCTGATGCACATTGTATATTTTTATAATTTCCACCAGTGCTAAAATGCTTTTGCAAGGATTATCTTCTTTCGGTTGCTGAAACTAGTCAGGTGTATTGAAGTCTCTAAGGTTCTGCGCCTCATATTTCATCCGTCTGAAACCTTTTTCACTGTCTGTTGGTGTGGCTCATTTTTCAAGCCTCAGTGTAAAGGACATTTCCTGTGAAGTCTTTTCTCAGTTCTTGTTGGCTGAGCTCATTCTGCTGTGTTCCCTTAGCATCCTGGACTTTCCCTATTACTCACTACCTTTTCGTGTTACTTATTTAATTGCATACCCTACCTCTTAGATTATATAATCTTCCTAAACTTCTACACTTTCTCTAGTAAGCTCACTATTACACCTTCAAAACCAAGCAATGGGATTTGCACAGTTATAATTACACTATAACTATTTATTAATTGCACTAAAGACCCCAAAACTCCAAGAAACAAAACATTATAAGGGCAGAGCCACATCACCCTTTGGAAATCATCTAGTTCAATTGACCAATTGTAATAGTAGGGAATTAAGACCCAGAGAGGAAAACAGGATTGATTTAATATACTCCCTTCTTATCTCTTTCTCCTAGTCCCAAGTTTATTAAATTTGAACATCCTCAAAAAGACAAGAATTTGATGTCCAAATAGAAACTGAATTAAATCAAGGTAATATAAAGGTTCCTTAACACCTGTATTCTCTAGACTTCTCCACCTAAAGAATATGAAGTGAGCACACATTGTTGTCACTGTGTGACACTAGCTAGCTCATTGTGCCTTCCTGCATAGTTACAACACCTCAGTGCATCTCCTTCCCAACAAACCTCCATGCTATTGCTGGTTGTCACAGGTTGAGTGCCCCGAAAGAAGACTTTAACTAGAGATTTGCATAGAGATAGTTTATTGGGAAGTGCTTTCAAGAATACCTGTAAAATGGTCAGGCAAGCAGGGCAGGGCAAGAAGAGAAGTCGAATGGCAACTTCATGTCATATGAGGAAGAACTGGAACTCAATCCTCTGGAAATCCTCAGAAATAGAGGGACGCGATCACCTTTCTTGATTGTGCGCTCTGTTTTATTCTTGTTTAACCAAATGTTCACAACATAGGCCCAAATGATGTTGTTTTGGAATAGATTCCTACACATTAGGAAGGTTCTGAGAATGTAGATGCCAGAGCTAAAAATGGGTCATTAGTAAGTAAAACATAGTGATCATTATGTTGCAGGCTATACATACATTCTTCTTTATTTCTCACCATAGTTTTAGGAGGATTTACAAGAAAGATAAGAGATAATACCTCTTATGAATTAGATAAGAAAAAGGAGATCAAAAAGGCCGTGCATTTTTCAAAAATCTCAAACATCTGCCAGGTGACGTAGCTAAAAATCGAATCTTTGTCTAATTGTATAGAAGCCGATGGTTTTAACTAGAATTAGTTGTCAGCATAATGATAAGACTTGAAACCATGCTAGGTTTGCAGTAAAAGAATCTGGGAATGTTTAATAGGGAGAGGTTCTGGCTTATGAGGGAAAGGGAGAAATAATCGTCATTTTCAATTGTTTGCCCAACTATCATCTGTAGAGAGAAAAGATCAGTACTGAGGGGGGCCAGGACTGTAGCTGGAGATTAGGATTGGCATTCTGATGATTGGAATTACTGAAAAATATGGTGTGGGTGCCTGTGGGAGCAAAGATCACATGATGACTGAACCCCTGTTTTCTCGTATGGTAGACACATGATAAACATGTCACACTCATGTGGTCAAAGAAATTACAGTTTGATAGAGGAAAATAGAGTCAGGAAAGAATTCCATTACTTTAAAGAATCAAGCTGGACACTTATATGGTGACCCTGTTGGTGGAGAAACCGAGTATCCAGTTATAATGGTCAGACCCAACACTTCCAAATTGTATTCTGCAAAATATGAATGTTTCCTGGTGTGTCAGTAGGTGGCCAGAAGGAAGATGATTCCGTAGTCAAATGAGTTTCAGAAACCTTTAATCAAAGTCAAATGAGTTCAATTGATTGTGGATCTCCAAGAAACTAAAATAGTAGTCACAGATTCGCACACTTAATTGGCCACAAAACTCCCTTTTCCGTACAAACTTCTTAATGTCCAACTAGAGGAATTTGAGTGAGGTAATAATATCAACTTCTGCCTCATTCTGAAACTCTGTAATTCCTCAAGCACCAAATGAGCCAAGGAACTTAAAATTTAGTACTAATCTTGGAACAAAGGCGCTATGTTTACTTTTCCCTCCCCTTTTCTGGGCCTCAGTTTAGTGTCACTGGTCAAAAAAAAAAATGTTGCTGAGACTTTTCACCTCCGATCTTTTGTGGTTTTATGGAGGCTCCTGAGCATCAAAGAGGAGTGTCACCTACTTGACAGTTCTCCTAGGCCTGCCTTCTTCTAATGCTCCCAAGTTTCCAACCTGGTGGCTTTGAGAGAGTGTATACTGTTTCTGGTTCCTCGTTTGCTGGATAGCAGCTTGAAGACAGGAAGCCAAAAGGACCTCCCATTCTGGAGGTTTCCAAATTGGTTTTGCAGACCCCAGCAATTCAGAATGTTTGAAGACACTGCAGAGATGTGCAGTTCTGCGGTTGACCCCACTCAAACAGTACATAACTCTGAAAAACTTGGAGCCCCTCCATAAAGCCATATTTCAGTTGCACATTTTAGGCATGCAGTTTCAGCCAAAAGCCATAATATAGCACTGCTGAGGATTTTTTTTTCTTTCAAAAATATGCATTTGGACAAAACTTACGAACCTAAAATTACAGGAATTGAATGTACCTTCTATGTTAACCGAAGTGCTACAGATGAAATAATAAATCATAGAAATGTAGAGTTTGATGTCTTCCTAGAGATTTCCCAGTTCAAAGTCCCATATAAGACTTCAGTCTTCCCTGTATCCCTGTGAAGTCATTGCTTAGCTTTCTGACCACATGTATGAAAAACGTGTTGTTTCTGAGGCAGACCAATCCGATGTCATACATCTCTTATCATTAGGATGGCCTCTTTCTTTGAAAAGTATGTATTTTATTATACCCATCTATATTTCTTGCTCAGATTACTGAGGCTAGAAAGGGGAAAGTCTGTTTTCTCCCCTCTAAAATGGTGTTGAGTTTTGAAGATTAAGAAAAGCATCTCTCTCTACCATCCTCAGTAAACATAAACATAAACATAAACAGTTGCTGTTTCTTCATTGGAAGTAATGTGACCAGCAAAGACAAAGCACAGCCTTTGAATTCAGAAAAGTCCTGGAGGTCTAAACTCTAGTCTTCCACCTGCATACTGGTGATCTGGAACTTTCTATTTAGTGTTTCTGGGCCTCAGCATCCTCCTTTTAAATAATGGGCAATAATGACTACATACCAGGATTGGTGTGCAGAATAAATCAAGGAAAGTATTATACATGAAGCCTTCTCCATGAGAAGCAGTCAATACTCTCCTCTATTCTCCCAATCCCCATTGGCTTTTCTTCTCTCTTTATACAAATCTGATATGATGTGATATGACATCATACCTCTTTATCATGCAATGCCTCTGCTTGTCTCTCAGAAAATCCAGGGTCTGGATATAGACGTAATTCTAGATAAATTGTCAAGACAGAGTCTTACTTCCCTGATTTTGGCCATTACACTTCAATTAATGTATCTACTCTGTATTGTTAAAACATCTCATTTTTCTTTAGGCATTATAATGCAGACCAAAGAAAGAAGACCTTGAATATTTTTCAATATAATATTAATATTGGTGAGAGTGCATTTGAGGAAGTCAAAGCAGCCAGCGTACTTGGACAATAACTAATTTCCTTAAAGATTATTTTATTATGCACTCAGTGTTCTGAAATGCCAATATCTGCAGATGCAGTGTGATTGCTTTGCCTTTTTCATTTCAATTATTCTTTAAGAAGCGTGATCATTTTTCATTACGAAGTAAAAACTTGTGTGCGCTGGACCAACATAATAGAACAAAACAACGAAATATCATCTCTCTGTGAGGTCTGACGTCAGATTTAATCACATTGGAGGCAATGCAGGTCACTGGACTGGAAGGTGGGGGCCTGGTTCTGGTCTCAGCTCTGCCCTGAATTGACATGTAGCTTTGGGAAACCAGAGCTTATCCTTTTGTGATTCTCAGTGTCTCTCATCTGATCACTATGGGTAGGGCTAGGTGATGTCTAGGGACTCTTAGCTGTTTCTTTCTAGTGTTATAACAGCAAAGAGTTAATAAGGGGAGCTACACTCAACAGCCAGTCTAAAGAGCTTTCCATAACAGAGGAGCAGAAATTACCCATTTAATCTAACAGAATGTGCAGAAACTGTACCTCTTTCCAATGTGAGAGAGGGGAAAGCAACTTGCCCAAGATTTTTGCAAATCAAGCTACCTACCAATCAATGAACACAAAGTTTGTCTCTTGCTTCCCAGGCCAACTTTCTTTTGATTCTATTCCCTGTCCTTAAAAATTCTTCAGATATGTCTTCATTTCTTTTGTCTCAACAGTCTGCAATTCTGTGTCAGTAGTAAATAAGGCTGTAGAAAATGCTAGCATGGCATTCATAACATGTCATCTTAAGATGTTATGCTGCAACAAAGAATGTTGCCTTTGAAATTTAGCTATTGAATTAGGCAAGTTTTATATTTGAAAGCATTTTTTTTCTCTCTCTCTCTTAAGAAATCATTCTATAACTTTATGAAAATTCTCTCCCAAAACAAAGTTTTCCGAATTGGGTGATATAAACTGCAAATCTATGCTTTGGATTTCTCTTACAAAATATGTTAGCTTAAAAATATGGACTAGCATGGTAAAATGGGAAAAATATAGGAGCAAGGGGAATTCAGAGTTTGACTTATTGAGTCTGAATCTTAAAAGTTCTATGACCTTGAGCAAAAACTTCACCAGAGTAAGCCCCATTTTCTTATACAAAAAGGATATAGAAAGCCTCAGTTTACTTATATAAAAAAAAATAAAGTGCCCATCTCATGGAGTTGTTATAAGACTTAAATGAGATGAGATATCAAAATCCCTTGCGTAGAGCCTGGCATACAGGGTATCTGAAAAAAATGCACGATAGGTATTATAAGTGAGAATTGAATCAAAGCAAAATTTGATACACTTCTCTCCATGCCTCTCAGTGAGGTTCTACTTGAACTGTCTTTAGGCATAGTTCCTAATTCCAAAGATGTATCTGAAAAAATTCTTTCAAAGACTTGAGTTTATATTTGCACATGGGAGTTATCACCAGCCTACAAATCAGGCTCATTCGCCTTTCCTACTATAAAGTCTTCTCTATATAATATAGTTGAATTACGCATCCATTTTTATATTTCCCCTTTTCACCCATAAAAAGAAAATTGTAAAAACTCTATACTTTAGTGACAGTAGATATATTTATTAAATCCACAAAATAGCCATCTACAGGGAGAGATAGTAAGGGGATAGTCAGACCCGATTTACATCACTTCAGTCTTTGGGCCATCAGAAAAGAAGAGAAAAAAATATTCTTCATAGTCCTAAGTATAAGTGATTCAAAGCTATGTCAATACTCGAGCAGAAGCTTGAGCCTATGCCTGTGACAATGTGATGGCGGACGGTGGCTTGCAGCTTTCGGAAACATTTGCACAATGTAGTGAGTTATTCAAAGCAACACATTCACTGTTTCTCTCCCTTTTAATATGCAAAAAGTTGTGAGAGAGAGAGAGACAGAGAGAGAGAGGGAAAGAAACTTACTGGACTCCAACTCTGTGTCAGGCTCCATTTCAGGTTCTTTATAATCATTATCCCGTTAAACCATCAAACAAACTCAGTTAGATATTTTGGTACCCATTTTACAGATGAGAAAACTGGAACTAAGAGAGGGAGAGTAATTTTTCCCATAACTTGAAAATTTAAAGCTGTCTTATGTTTCAAATGGATTCAGTAAGATTTAAACTCACCATTTTTGGTTGGTTTGCCATTATTTAAGACTTAGAGCCACAAAAGCCCATGATTTCGATTGATTTTGTTGTCCATTTTGTAATGTGTTTTCTCACACGCCGCCATTTCTACCTTGCACGCCCACGCTATTGCTAACCTTTGAACCTTCTCCAAGTCTTCACTTAAGTGTCACCTTCTCATCAAGGTGTGCATTGTCCACCACATTGAAACTTGCAACACTTTTGCCGTCTTACACAGTGTACTTACCCTGGTCTACCTTGTCTTCTTTTTCCACAGCTCTCAATAAGTATTTCCAATGTCTAACAAACTATATAATTTACTTCTTTATTATGTTTATTGGCCCTTGTATCTTCCTCTAGAATGTCAGCACCAAAAGGGCAGGGACCTGTGCCTGATTTTATTCACCAGCGTATTCTAATCATCTATAACAATACCTGACACATATAAGAGCTAAATAATATTTGTTGTAGGTATTGCTGGTCAAGCATGTCATTCTTTCTGCTGTTATCAAATGTTGCTTCAGAATCCTTCTCAACACAGCCTTATGATTAGCCACTATCATTGGATCTGAGTTGTAACTTTAATTGAAATTTAAATGCTGTGCTTCTGGTTCCTTATTTGTAAAACTTAGATGGAGGTGGTACCACCTACCATAAGGTTGTCAGGACTAAGAGAGTCAATTTGTGTAAAGTACCTGGCACAGTGTATGGCCTATATTATTTCTAACTAATTATTTCTAACTATTATTTTCTGGCTTTCGTTTATCTGGCTTATAGCACATGTGTATCTGAATAGTTCTAGTTACAAGATATGTAAAAATTCATATAATCAAGATAATTACATTGATTTTCCATATATTCTTATATGTGAAAACTTAATATTTCATCATTAAAGAAGCCTTCCTCTGTCCTTCAAAGCAAAACCATTTGTCAACTCATTGTATTCCCACAGAGCCTACTGCATGCGAGTCTTTATATCTTGTCTCTTAATTGTATTTATTAGCTGCTTTATCCATGAGATGATGAATTCTTCCATGGTAGGGCCTTTGTCTCATTACTTTCTCTACTCCCATTTCCTCAAATGGTGTCTGGAATATAGTATATGTTTAGCACATATTTATTATGTGACACATGACATGACATCATGATAGCAATTTGGTGCAGCAGGCGAACTTGAAAATTAGCGAGTTCTATCTATATGGTAGAGATGGGGATACTGAGGCTCAGAGAAGGGAAATGAATCACAGAAATCATACAGTTATTGTCTAAATTAAGCCTAGAACCCAATTTTACAAACCCCAAGACCTTGTTACTTTAACATTTCCACATTTTGATTGGCTGTGTCTTGAAACAGTTTATTAACTTGCTTTTCTTTCCTTTAATTGCATAGCTAACATTAAGGATGTACCTCTGTTAAAAGTCAAGTTGGGGCCGGACTCAGTGGCTCATGCCTGTAATCCTAGCTCTCTGGGAGGCCGAGG
>NW_012155173.1:8131855-8144842 GCF_000956105.1 Propithecus coquereli
AAGCAATCCTCCCTCCTCAGCCTCCTAAAGTGTTGAGATTACAGGCATGAGACATCGCACCCAGCATTGGGTTGACAATTTTTAATATCTAGCTGGTGATTGAGATTAAATGGGGAAGGCTGAGTCACTAAGTCTATTCTGGAATCAAAGAGCTTAGAGTTGGCTATGTTTGCCTAAGAGGAGAGACACTCTTTTTTTTTTTTTTTTTAATCTGTTCCTCTTCTAGATTGCAGCTAGGGTCTTACATGTACTAGATCCTCATCACACATTTGCTGCACTGAGTTGCTTCTAGTCCAAGCACCCACTAAGTGTGGGAAGTTCTATCCCTTGCTTAATTGACCAGTGTTCACCCAACCTTGCTTGCATATGACCAGCGACAGAACACTCACTACCTCTGAAGACTCACTGTGTGGCTATTTGCTGTGATGAATTGAACTGAGAAATGCCTCATGGTAACTTTGATCTATTGGCCAGAGTACTCTTGTCTGGACCACAAAGCACATCACATTTTCCCCCCCACAGTAGACCAGACGATATTTGGAAACAGTGACCACTGACTCCCTCTCCCCTGCACGCACACCATTCCAAGTCATCTCTCCTCCAGGCAAAATGTCCTCTGGCTCAAGCTATGTTAATTGGGTCATAAACCAAAAATGTTTGGTCCCTTTCTTTTCTTTGATGGCAAAATCTCTTTGATTTACCATGAAAGATTGTTTTTGGACACCCAAAATGAAAGGGTGAGTTGACCAGTAACAAACATATCATTCAATGGTGTCTTTCAGAAACAGTTTTATTCCACATCATTTAAGTGGTGTGTGGGGAAGGAAAAGGAAAAGGAAATAACATTGATGGAATACCTACTCTGTTTTGGTCCCATTCCGTTGATTAAGTCCTGGGATTTTCACAAAAATCCTGTTAATTATATATTATTATACCCCATTTTATAGTTGAGAAATCTGAGACTCAGTGATTTTTAAGTCACTTGCTTCAAACCAAATGGCTAGAAAGTGGTAGAGCTGGAATTTGAACTCAGGTTTGTTGAATTCTTCAGGCTAGTCCCCTGGCACTTTGTCCAGTGATCTCTCTCAGGGTGCACAACTGTGGTCCAATCTCTGCTTCTTTAATTTGCTTGTCAATACCTCCCATGAACCAAAAACAACGTGCCCTTCCAGTAAATTTTCTGTAAGTTTACTAGAAGGGCTACAAGGAGCCAATGGAATGATGCTTCTTGCCCAGAGGTCTGTGTCAAAATATGATACCAAAGGATAGAACCACGTGATTGCTGATATTCTGTGCAGGATCAGAAGAGAAACCCCAAAACTCAAGGTATGATTCAACATTTTAAACTGATTCCCTTTGTGAAATTTCCCCCTCTGTGAATGACACAATCATTTTTCTGTCACTCTCACCATTAGCCACATTCCCTCCATACATCCGAACTCTCACAGACAATTCTGCTGGTGAAAGGTATCCCGTGTTTACATGCTTTTCTTGATCTGTATTGCAATTGTCTTTACTAATGCCACTATCCTCAGTCATTTATCTTCATTATTTTATTTCCTCCTACTTGGTCAGCCTGACTGCAGTCGTATTACTCCCGTCGATCCTCCAGAGTGCGTCAAGAGAGATATTTCAGAAAGATATCTAAGTGGGTCACCTCCCTGCTCAATAGGTTTTATGTACTGTTAGGGGGAACGGTCATGATATTTCCATTTGTAGGAGACATTCCTAAAATAACACTCTGTCTCTTTGTCTCTTATCCTAATTTTACTCTCTAGTTCCTATGGAGGAAGAACCAATTGCAAGGTGATAAAGTTTTGCCTACATTTCTTGACTGGATGGAGTTAACCTATTGAAAAACCATAAACACTAAGAATTTGTTCTTTCTTCCCTCTCTGCCTGGGACTAATGTGACATCACACACTGTGTGACTTAGCCCATTCTAACATAAGAATGTATACCTTGCAGACTAGAGTTTTCTTCTATCCTGTCAGTACCAGCCAGTATGGGTGGGTTTTGCTGCCATAACAAAAGACCCCCCAAATCTCAGTGACTTAAAACAAAAAGCATAAATTTCTCATTTATGCTGTATGTCTGTGAAGGTCAGCAATAATACACCTTCACATCCTTTCACTGAAGGCCACGGGATGATAGATTAGCTTCTGCCTGGACCATTGTTGGTCATCAGGGCAGAGGAGACAGAAAAGCAGATGCAGTGAACCTCTCACTGGCTCTCAAAGCTTCTGCTCAGACATATGTCACTTCTGGTTACATCCCACTGGACAAACAACTCATTTGATCACAACTAGGTTAAAAAGAGTGAATGATACATCCTCTCACAGGTAGGGATAGCTAAGGGAGGGGCACCAAATATGAGTGAACACAGCACCACACCTGGAGCTCTCCCTACTCTAGACCAGAGGGTTAAACAGAGAGCACTGGTAAGTCCATTTAGACTCATACTTTAGACAAATCATCCAACTTGGTATTCATTTATTAAAAAAGAAAAATCTGACATTTTGAGTTGATGCTCAGAAAGGGGAAGTGATTTGTTTTACTCTACAAAGCTCGTGAGCTTTAGAGGAAGAACTAGAAGCTAACATTCTTTCCAATAAATGGGATTGCTTCTTAAGCTTCATTGCCTATGCCTGGCACACAGGTGTCCAGTACACGCTGGTAGAGTTGAATCAAATTTATTTGATCCACTGGTCAATCTTTCCCTGAAATGTATTTTTTTTTTTCAGTTCAATAAACACCACTTCCACCTGTGTTCTACAGGCTAGGAAACCCTGCCACACTCTTAACACAGAACCTCCGCAGTAAATAAACCCCCCTACCTTTCACCCAGCCTGTCCAGACACATTCTTTAGTTCCTACATTGGTGTCATATCACCAGACCCCCAAAACAATAAATGAGAAACAGACAAATGTCTTAGGAACAGGAAAAGCCTCCACGCGCCACCTCTCTTTCTTAGTTTAATGTTAATCTATTTCCCTATTTCTAGGCCAACAACCTTCTCCCTCAAGCCCCAATCCTTTCCCTCTCTGGAATAAAGACTAGGTATTTCTTGAATTCATTTAATGTGTTTTTCCTTCTCTTCAGTCATCTTCTTTAGTAACGTCTTCCATATGTTTGTGAGCCATTGTGTTAAAGAGCTCTGCCCAAAGTCCTTATTTATTCTGAGTGGATTGGAATGGCAGCCTTAAGTCTGGTATTTCCTCACGTTTGACAGCTTGAATTACAGACTTTGGGTACATTTAACGTAATCCATTCATGTGGAATGGCTGTTGTTCCTCTCATAGTAGTTTGAAAATATAAATATTTACAAACCCCTAAGACAAAAGCTCTTACTGACAAGGTCTCTAAAGCAACAGCTCCGTGAACAGGAACATTTCCACTTAGATATTTTCCACTGACAGAGTCTCAATTCTCCTGGGTCATGTGCACTCCATTTAATGCTAATGGAATCTTTGTGAAATCATTGAAACTTATCTCTCTATATGTCCAAATAGGGAAAGAAGCAGAGTGGGAGTGAGGTGGGGGCAGAGTTTCTCAATACAATACTGTCAGCTCCTTTAAGGTAAGCCTGAAATGAAATCCCTAGAACTTTAGGGAATGTCTGAGCCCCTGGGAATTCCTACTACTTGAGTGCCTTCTCTGTTCCAGGTACCATAATAAACACTTTGCATATCATTTACTGATACTTCACAATCTGTTTTATTAATGTGAAAATAAGGCTTTGAGAACCAAATGGACTCATCCAATATCAAACAGTTAACAAGTGGATATTCAAGGGGTTTGATCACAGACCTTGTCCTTTCACATAGGGCTGGATAGACTAGAAGAAGAGTAAATGCAAGTTATTTCAATGCAGAGATATGAGATAATGCTGGAAGAATCTACATTTCTGAAGTATTTTCTCTTAGCTATATATAACCTATAATAGCCACATTAGATTGACTATATTCATGCTTATTTCCTTTACTTTATCAACATCTAACTCTCTTTGTTCATCTCTTTAAAGATCTATCCATCTATATTAGCTGTGATTGATTTCAGTCATGTTGAAGGGAAGTGAATAACAATACCTTAACATGAGATAGAAGAACAGTTCTCTCTCATTCTGAAGCATATGGGGGGAGGAGGTATGCATTTGGTATGGTGGCTCTGTTTACATGAGTGACACACGGTCTTTTCAGCTCTCTACTCCACCATCCCTTGGGTGTGTTCCTCAACTTCATGGACAAAAATGGCTGCATGGTGGCATTAACACCTTACTCCAAACATCACAAAGGGAAAAGAGGAGAGGAAAGGTACATAGCTTACCTAAAGAGAAATAACCTTTACTCACTACTTCAGCTTTTATCTCTTTAGGCAGAACATTGTGACACAATGACACCTAGTTGCACCAGAAGAAAGAAGACAGCAAATACAATCGCATAGGCGGGGGGTGATACGCTCAGCTGGAAAGTGTAGTTCAGCATGACTGCAAATGAGGCTGTGGAAATTGGCCCAGTTGACAGACATTTGGGACCAAAGCTAGAAATCTTAACTGTTGTTCTAGAATTTCTGTCTTGGCTAAAGAGAATTTTAGCAGAATGAATATTAGGAATCAACTAGAAGTCTTTGGATAACCATATTTCAAGTCCCAGCTTAAATGCCAGCGTAAGGTAGTAGAAAGAGCACTGGCTGTGACATCTAATAGACCTGGATTCAATCTCATTTCTCTCTAAATAGATGATTATACCACAGACAGGGGTGTAGACATAATTAAGCTACTTGAAAAGTGGATCCAGATATGAAACCTCTTTCTATCCCATACTAATTATATCACAATACAGGGTGGATGGCAAGAGAACAGTAATTTTTTTTTCCTGTAATCTAAGTGAGTCATAGGGTCTAACTGGCATACTTGCCAGATGGTTAGAACTCAGGGTCCCAGAGAACCAGAATTTCAGGGCACAAGACCACAAATGAAGTGAAAGTGCTGGAGCAAAGACTGTTATGTTAGTGTTTGGTCCACTCTAGACTCAACATGTTAACTTGGGGCAGGGAGAATGAGGGGCCTGCATGCAGATAAGCCCTGTATCTAGGGAAGGAAGGGAGAGAAAAAGTGGGGTCTTTGAAGAAAGTGGAAGGGCTTTGTATATTTATAGTTTCCATATAAAAATAGCATGAAGAAGATGCCTCAGGTGGGGCACCGAGTGTCCACTGTCCAGGGATGGAGGCCAAAGTCAATGGCAAAGAGAGCTGCACCCTGACAAGAGAAAGTCCTTAGGGGTGCTGGATATGAGGGGGTGGATGGCAAAAAATTGAGGAACAGGAGTTTGGCCATTTCCTGGACAATCTGTGGTCAGTGATACACTAACCAGCTTGGCCTCACGAAGGTTTAATTGGAGTCACTTCCCATGAATATGACCAAGAAAGAAAGGGAAAAAACCCAAGAAAAACCAAAAGTATTCATTGGGGGCCCAGTAGATTCCAGGACCAGAACACACAGAATGAAGGCCTATGGGATTTTAACCCCTTCCCTACTGATGATATACATATCAGGGGGTGTAATGAATTGTATTTGGATTCTGGAGTCAGAATTGGATTCGTATCCCAGCCTGATTACTTGCTAACTATAGAGACCCTTAGGAAATCCTATCCTATCTCTGATCCTCACTTTTAGAATATTTAAAAAAGAGGACCTGCCTCACAGACAGGTTATATGAATTAAATGAGATAAGAGATTTGAAAGATCTTTGCAAGCTGCAAAGCATAATACTCATTTGAGCCAATGTGAGCATCCAATGTAGAGGAGTTTCACGATAGCATTCCTCGAATTCTGATGATTCTGTATCCAATCACATCCTATAACTTCTTTACATTTTAACCTGGACAATTTATATGTTGCATTTTGGTGGTTTTATGATAGAAATAAATTTTATTGAGCTAGTGTAGTCAAATCATGATGGCTTGTAGCCTGACACCTTCCCTGTTGTATGACTTCTATGAGAATGAGGCCGTGAAAGTTGGTTGAGGTGACAGACGTTGAGAAAAAACTAGAAATTCTATTATTCTGTATTTCCTGTCTTAGAGAAAAAGGATTTTAGAATAGTCTACCTAACTCGACTACAAAATAAAAAAGTAGTTCTGCATATGACTGTGAAAGTTACCAATAATGGTGAGTGATAACTCAGAACCTTTGATTAAAATTCAAGTTTTGAATCAAAAAGTATACCCTGTATCAAGGGAGCACAGTTACGTGTTAATGATGTTAAAACATTAATCTTGTCATAAATATGGTAAATAAAAAGCATAGTAAGCTTCAAAATGAAATTAATGATTACGTATTTTATATTGATATGCAATTGAGCTGACATAATTCGTGTTTACATGAAGTTCTTCCAACAGTTTCCTTAAAAATAACATGAGTTTAAAACATACCTACTGATCTGTAACTTGTCTATGTGACCTCTTGTATGTTATTCCAATTTAGCTCAGATGGAGAAGGGTAAGAATGTAATTCGAAGAAAATATGAAATGGAAAATTTTGAAATGCAGAGAGTGGATGAACTAAAAATAAAAAAAAAGTGGGGTTAAGTTTTAAGCCAAATGCGTTTACTGACTAGCTGAGTGACCTTGAGAAAGTTACATGTGCTCTGTAAGTGCTATGGTTTGAATGTTTTTGTCCCCTCCAAAACTCATCTTGAAACTATGCCCTGAAGCAACAGTGTTGGGAGGTGGGACCTCATGGGAGGTATTTAGGTCATGAGGGCTCCAACTTCATGAATGGATTAATGACACTATAAAAAGAGCTCATGGGACTGGGTTCATGCTCTCTCACTCTACTGCCATGTCAGGACACAGAGTTCCTCCTTCTTTTGCTCTTCCTCCTACCACCATGTGAGGACGCAGCAAGAAGGCCCTCACCAGATGCTGGTACTTTGATCTTAGACATCCCAGCATCCTGAACTGTGAGAAAATAAATGTCTGTTCTTTATAAATTACCCAGTCTCAACTATTCTGTTATCATAGCACAAAAGAGACTAAGACAGTAAGACTTAGTTTTCTCATCTGGAAAAAAAAAAAAAAGGGTATTACCAGTACCCAGCTCTCAGTGCTTAGGAAAAGGGAAAGTAACAGGTTATGTGAAGTGCAGATTGCCTCTCTTTGATTCCCTGCTTGGGCGCATTTCACCTGTGTGACCCTGGGCAACTACTTCATATTTCTGTGCCTCAAATTTTTCATCTAGAAAATGATAATAATACCAGCACCTACATCATTTGAATGGTGTAAGTATTAAATGTGTTAAGTATTAATATACATCATTGTTTAGTGCCTAGTACATATTAACAGCTAAATAAATGATAACTACCAATGTCCATAACACAGCACCTGCCACTTAGTAAATGCACAATAAATTATAAATATTATCATATTTATTCAAGAACATTTTACCTTTTAAGCACTACCGTAAAATGGAAAGACTAAACCCATT
Source organism: Propithecus coquereli (assembly GCF_000956105.1). Taxonomy (NCBI): domain Eukaryota; kingdom Metazoa; phylum Chordata; class Mammalia; order Primates; family Indriidae; genus Propithecus; species Propithecus coquereli. The sequence continues at coordinate 8,139,343 of NW_012155173.1, forward strand.
TCAGAGATGAAAAGACTAAGATTAGAAGCTGGGATAAAGTGGAATACCACAAATATCTGGGCCCATAACCCAGGCTTTTTAAAGTTCCAAAATAAGGTATCATTCCATATAAAGTATTCTAGAAGTCAGGCAGACCCTTTGGTTTTTCAAAGTATATGCTATTTCCTTTGGAGCCTTCTCACCCCAAATTTCAATCCTCAAATTGAAAAGGAAAGTTACTGCTAAAAACTGACAGTTTGGAATTCATTCTACTTGTCTGAGTTCTTAAGTTTCATATATATGTATATGGGAGTTAAATATATTTTCTTGGATGTGATTTATGAGGACTTTCTGACAAGGTTCGAGAGGATCACTCATAATATACTCTTGGACTGTTTGCTATAATCTAAACACTGGAAGGAAAGTTTGGGGAAAGCAATTCCCCAAACTGTTTCACCCTTGTTGCAATCACAGTATCTTGTACTTGAAACATTGGCCCCAAAGATTCAACTTGCCTTAGAATTGAAATCGACTCAGGTTATTGTAAGTTTGTGGCTTATCTGGTTTATATTAAATACCTAAAGAGAAACGAATACATCTATGGAGTCAATGGGAGAGAGAAAAATAGTGTCAGGCTCCAAGCCCAGGGGAGACAGCTCTTCTTAAGTAAAGACTTAAGTAGAATTACTTCCTTTCCTCTTCAGGGAGACAGAGACAGAAGTCAAATGGCTAGGCAGGGAATGAGAGTGAAATAAGACTAATCTCAACTTAAAAGACTGGCTGACTTTCGTGGCCCCTGTTTTGGACGACCCTGACTTAATGGTGTTCTGCACCGTCCGCTGCCACGAGCATTACTTTCCATGTTATGACACTCTGGGAGCTACAGATATCAACAGATCCCTTATTGCCAACAAAGCCTTGATGTTCCTTTTAAGGACTCTGTATCAAGATGCTTCTAAGGGCAAGTAATAGCAAATGCAAGCCAAACTGACTTAAAGCATAAAGGGGATTTATTGGCTCATGTAACTTAAAACTCCAGAAATAGCACTGCTCTTATGTGAGGTTTAATTCGTTGGCTCAAAAGAAAATGTCAGGACTCAGTTTCTCTCTCTTTTTCTTTTCAACCTTGCTTCTGCCATGCCAGCTTCATTTTTTAAATTTACTTGGTCTCTGGTCTCAGAGCTTTGGGTTTCCTTGTCCACATCAAATGGGAAAACGAGAGTATTATCCTATAGTATGCATTGAAGATGAAGTGGGTGTTTTGACCCAAATCAATAGAAGAGGGTCTTCTTTACTCCCACCAGCTAACATCTCTGAACTAATAACTTTGAATGTGGGAATAGGATACGAGGATAGATTCAATCTAATCAGGACCAGCCTCTGAAGAGCTGGTATGGGGGCTAATCTCATGGACTATTTAAGGCTCCAAAATGTGGAAGTTGGTGGATTAGCTATTAAAAAAGTAACTAAGTGTTCCTAAATTTTGTACTCAACCTATTTTTTCCATCCTTACCTTCCACTTGGGATTTTACTTTTATGTAACTACTTCTAGTTTGGCAAGTGTATACTTGATCTTCCAGCCTGTGCTCCACTCTGCTTTCCTTCTGAAATACCCTTTTCTTTCCATGTGTCTAAATCATATCCATTCTTCAAAGCCCAGTTTAAACAGGACTTCCTCTGTGAAGCTCTTTCTCAGCTACAAGTTCTCACTCAACCATCTTATTTCTGGTAGCAATTTATAGGTCCTTGCTTTCTGAGACTGACAGCTTCCAACCTTGTATTCTGTGGTACAAATATGTCTCTTCCTGATATTGCAAGTTCTCTGAGAAAGGGTGTGCTTTCCTCATCATTGCTTCACCTGCAGTGCCAAGTACCTGCCCTGGAGGGAACCCAGCCAGTGGGGTTTGGAGGTCATCGTCCTGGTGACACACAGTCTATATATTTCTATGATAATCAATAACCCCACTGCTTCCTCTTTTAGGGGAGTCTAAGGGTTTAGGGCTCTGGAAATTTAATCCATTCCCACCCAGCAACTGGCTTATCTAATCACTAGTTCTTTACTTTTCCTAGCTAATTAGTGCCCTGAGCTTGTCAGTTGACAGCAGAAAAATAAAGAAAAAACAAAAACGATCAAAAACAGGGGCCAACATCCCTAATTATCAGGAAAATACAAATCAACCACAATGAGATATGTATCACTTAACTCCGGTGAGAATGGCTTTTATCAAAAAATCCCAAAACAACAAATGTCGGCTCAGATGAGGAGAGATAGGAACACTCACACACTGCTGGTGGGACTGCAAACTAGTACAACCTCTATAGAAAGTAGTATGGAGAACCTCAAAGAACTAAAAATAGAACTACCGTTTGATCCAGCATTCCCACTACTAGGCATCTACCCAAAGGGAAAAAAAAGACAGTCTATAAAAAAAGACATCTGTACTCGAATGTTTATAGCAGCACAGTTCACAATTGCAAAGATGTGGAAACAACCCAAGTGCACATCAATACAAGAGTAGCTGAATAAAATGCGGTATATGTATACCATGGAGTACTACTAAGCCATAAAAAATGATGAACTTCCTATTGTATTATTCTGGATGGAACTGGAGCCCATTCTTCTAAGTGAAGTATATCACAAGAATGGAAAAACAAATACCACATGTGATCACCATTTATTTAGTACTAATTGAGCAACACTAACGTACACACACAGGAACTAACATTCATAGGGTGTCAGGCAGGTAGGAGAGGAGAGGAAGGGATGGGTAAATCCACACCTAATGAATGTGGTGAGTACTGTCTGGGGTATGGGCACGCTTGTCAGGTATTACAAAGGCAATTTATGTAACCACAGCATTTGTACTCCTGTAATGCTCTAAAATTAAAAAAAGAAAACAAAAAACAAACAACAAAAAAAAACAGGGGCTTAGCAAGTGCCTATTTTTCACTTTTCAAAACCATCCCTAATACAACAGCCTTGATCCATAAATCAATGATTCATGGATCACAAGAAAGCAAAACTTCCCTTCTTTTCCACTCCTTTCTTTCTTATAATACCACTCTATTTAGAGGTCATGCACCTGAGAGGGGCAAAAATTTATCCCCATGTTTTCAGAAATTAATGCTTTATGAAATTAGGGACTGTCTGTAGTGTTGGAGTGTGGGATAAGGAGGTAGTGGTTGAGAACACACCACAGGGAGCTTTGAATACCTAGCTAAGCATCACGATCTTTATCCAGGAGGTAAAGCGGGCCCATTGAATGGCTTAATCTAATGATCGCCACCTGGGTCAGAGCTTCAAGTGTGTCCATCCCCCAGATGGTGTGCATCGCACCCATTAGGTATGAATATACCCATCTCCTCCTCCCCCCACCACCTGCCGAACACCCGATGAATGTTACTACTATAGGTACACATAAGTATAGATCAGTTAATACCAATTTGATGGTGAGTACATGTGGTGCTTGTTTTTCCATTCTTGTGATACTTCACTTAGTAGAATGGGCTCCAGCTCTATCCAGGATAATACAAGAGATGCTAGATCACCATTGTTTTTTGTGGCTGAGTAGAACTCCATGGTATCCATATACTACATGTTATTAATCCACTCGTGTATTGATGGGCAAACTAGTACAACCTCTGTGGAAAGTAATATGGAGATACCTCAAAGAGCTACAAGTAGAACTACTTTTTATTTTCAAATGTTGGTATTCTTATCTTTGACTACATCATTCACAGATATCTCAAATTTAACACATTTAAAATAAAACTGGATCTTCTTTCCTCCCAAAATGTGGCACTACCTCATTGTCTTCCTCTCAGTAAATGCCTCCATCATCCACCCTGTTGCTCAAATAAGAAACCTGGAAGGCATCCCTGACTCTTCTCTGTCTTTGACTCCACATGCGGATCCATGAACAAATCCTGTAAATTCTGTCTCCATACCTCTCATCGAGTCCATTCATCTCCCTTCCACTGATTGCCACTGACTTAGCCCAGCCCTCCTGGGTTTCCATGGTGATTTCCAGCCCGACATCGTCCATCCCATTCTCCTCACAAGGCAATAATCTGGCTCCCAACTCCTCTTCCCATTTCAATTCTTTCCATTCTTTCCCTTTTCCAGCCAACTCTGTAAACTTGCGTAGCTGTATCCTCCCTCAGAGCCTTTGTAGATGTCACTCTCTTGCTGAAAATGTTCCCCTCTCAGCCTCTTCATGAGGCTTCACTTTTTCATCTTTTATCTCTCTGCTAAAATGTTATCTCTGTGGATAACATTTTATCTTTCCATCACCACACTGTCTGAATCTCGGTCCCCTGTTATTCTTTACTTCATCTTCTTGTTCACAGTATTTATCACATAACACTTTTAAGTGTGCACTTCTTTATTGTCTTTATTTTTATTTTTGCGTATGGGTGTGCTTCTCCTGTTAGAACGTAAATGTGCTGAGTAAGGATTGTGTCAGCTTTGTGGACCGTTTTATCCCAGTCTCGAACGCTGTCACACGGTCAGCGCTGGATTAAATACCTACTGAATGAAAGGAATGTCTGCTCATTTCTGCCTGTCTATTGAATTTCATAGGATGTTTATTGAGTCTGAGCTCCCCCCGAATATGAAACTGTGAGTAATTTAAACTCCTTCACTATCTAAATAACTAATGTCTCCGTTAAAAAGGATTATTAAGACTGTGGGATTTAAGGTTCCCTCACCACCAGGAAGTTTCCTTGATGGAATTGAGGAATACACTTGAGGCACATCTTGCAAAATGGAAGGTCAGAATCTGTAAGGAATGACAATTTATGCCCTTATATGGCAAACCAGATTTTGCCACACAGACTCTCAAATCCACAGAGTCCTTGTGGTCTGTGATATGCCACTGCGATTCACCCGGTGACACTGGACAATATTTTCCCAGGTTTGAAAGCATAAGCTTTCAGCTCCTTTTCTAGGTTCTCTTACCCTAATCCTTTTCCTTAGCTGGGCGTTTGCCAAGGCCTAATCCTATACCCCTATTGCGTCCATTCTAATTCTACGTTTTATTTCCATGAGAAACGTTACCCCATCTCATCTTTACATCCTTATCAACTTTCTATTGGCAAATCTTAAATCCAAGTTTCTAATCCCAATCTCACGTTCTAATCAGCTGTTTGTCCACCAGCCATCATCGTGGATTCCTGACATTGCTCTATAGCCTGGATTTGAATCCGAGCCTGACAAATCCAAACCCATAGCCCTGCCTCTGACCCGCAGCTCTGCAATGTAGTACTTTCATCAACACTTTCTTTGCACATGGCTTTGTATTTTCACCTTATTAAGTCGCCCCTGCTAATATATAAAAAAGATGGAAGTGGGAAATGTTTCCCAGTCTCGTTTTACGCAATCGTGACAATTGCACACTGAACAATTCTAGAGAGAGCCATTTACACAGCAGTCTTTGTGAATGGTGCCCTCTGGAGTTAATCTGGAAATATCTGACTCTCTCTACTTTTTCCAACTTCGGTGCCAAACACAAGCCTCTGT
>NW_012155173.1:8145677-8151066 GCF_000956105.1 Propithecus coquereli
TTCAATAACTTCATGAGTTAATGAATGAATCAATGAAGACAAAAATGTATCTCTTATTCCTGGCCAGAGCTCTTTGAGGCATTGTATATGGCCGTTACAGAGCCTAGGATAGCCTTTGAGCCATTGCAGCTATTTTGGAGGCATTGACAAGAAAGGGAGATATGGATACAACTAGAACTTGATAGGTAACAGTTGGTGCAATTGAGTGTTAAATTAAATTAAGCTCTGAGCTTCCTAGAGGTCAAATCTGAAGGGATGGATTAAGCAGATTGTTTTGTCTGCTAAAAACAACATAAAGAAGTGAAGTCATATGGAGAGATCAAGTAAAGAAGTTCATACTAGAAGACCTCCAAGATCTTTTCTAACAGGAACTTTCTAGGCTGTCTCACTCTAAGGTAGAATGTGTCTAGATCTATACCTGAGGAGCCTTTTTATTCAGATGCTTCAACTTAATTGCCACTTTCAGTTTTCCCAAAGGGAATTGCCCCCGTTCCTTTAGAAACTCTCAGGATTTTGCAAGGTTGTTCCACCACCTCCCTGCATTCCAGTTATGCTTCCAGACTGGTCTGTATCCATCGCTTTCTCCCCCACCCCAAATCTCTTCCTTCATGCCCCCCTTGGTTCCTCTCTCCCTCTCCCCCAATCTTTTTACCAATATCTGATGAACATCAACCATGCATCGGGGTCCCCATCAGACATTGTGTCAGACATTGGTGAAATAAAAGTCAATAAAATATCCCCCTGCCTTCAAGGTATACTTCAGATAACTCATCTTGACACATACTGCTAAAACGTTCATTCTTGTATGCCACACCTCTCAAATGTGAGCTATTATACATGAGAATAAGGACAGCAGCTACGTGCTAACAAACGTACCTACATCACCCAGCACAAATGCCTGACACATCAGACACATCAAAGGCACTCAATTCCTATTTGTTGAACAAATAAATCTAAGCTCATGTCTTAATCTAGTGTTCTCTTAATTATTTTGCAGAGCACTAGTCTGGGAATATGCTCTAAGAAAAAAGAAGTCTGTTGGTATAATATATTTGGGCAATGCAGCATCCTCTATCTCCTGCTAAGAGAGTCACAAATCATATTAACTAATTAAAGGTGGTGAGAAGTCCTATAAGAACAAAATATGCTTAACCTGACTTATACCAGTTTTTCCCAGTTTATTTGACCACATAAATTTAATGTTTTAATACAGCATCACTTGGAACTAGTCATCTGTGGAAAATTCTTACAGAGTTACTTCCTTGGAAAGCTGATTGTGGATGTATTGGGGGATAGACAGAAATAAGCCGAACCAAAGCCATTCAAGCTGCTTCACCTGACCTTTCCCAGATCTTCGCCTTTTGTTTTCCTTCAAATACACCGCATCCAGCCACTCCCTGAGGACCTGAGCCACAATCCCTGTCTTCATTCCTTTGCCCTTCCTTCCGAAAGGGCCACCTTCCCCTCATCTCCTTGCTCCCAGCTCCCTCTTGTCACCTCTTTTCCAAGAGTGGTCACAATGAGAAATCCTGTTTCTAAGGCCTGAGTCAGATACCTCCACCCTTTGAAGAATTCCTCAGTCATTATCTTCACAATCCCTCCCACCCTCCCCTGTGCCCCCAAGGGGAAATCATTTCACCCTCAACAAGTGATTCAGCAGTATTTACTTCTCTGTATATTTTAATATTTCAATGGCACACATCACCTTAGCTCTTTGTATTGTTACTTGCAAATGGAAACTTGTCAATAAACACAAGTGTTAGATTAAAATCAGTATTGTATCTGTACCAGATTGACCAGCCTGTGTGTATGCTCTGCAGTTCCTAGGACCATTTCCTTCTTATCATATTACCAAAGAACAAGATGGTTGTATAAATGATGATAATAAACCAGTTTGAAAACTGCTTTATACCATTTCCCAGGTTGTTTTCTGCACATAATTGTGTAGCGTATATGTTGGTGCGATGCTTTAAAGCAAACTACTAGACTATTATTCTGCTCTTATTTATTACTTTGCAAATGGCAGGAACAGTGTGTATCACACATCCATATTATTTAACACCGATGTGCTTCCAAAATAAAAGGGTGGCTTTCCTTACTGACTCCTGAGTTTATGGCCTAAAGTTATTATTTGAATATATAATTTGTAGGGAGAAGCCATCGGTGGAAAGTATATACTATTACTTATTAATAGTTAAAAATCTTTTTGCAGATTAAAAATGGCTTTTGTAACTTATAACTTTATGTTTTTTCCTTGCTTCTAATTGTTTTTCTAACTTTTAGAGGGGGAGATAGTCACAATAAAGTACTTAATAACCCAACTCTGCAAATTGATTCCAACAAAAGGGATTTGGGAGAAAGTCTACTATAAAATTAACTTTGAAAATGTCTTAGAGACAAGAAAATCATGTCCTATAAATGGCATGAATAGTTCTTTGGGATTCTGAGCTTATGACCCCAGAAAGATTTTAGAACAAGAGGGCACATTTCTTTTTCCAGTTTTAAATAAAGGAAAAAAAATACTAGCTCCACGAAGTCTTTATTTTCCATTAGTACTTTAAAGTTTACAAACTGTTCTCATTTGATCTTCCCAGTAGGCCTGAGTGCTTGGTATAAGAATAAAAATAGTTGCCATTTGTGAGGAGGCCCTGTTCTTAGAGATTTTCATACAGGATCTCATGAATGCTCAAACAGTCCTATGACATGAGTACTACTGTTACTGCCATTTTACAGATGGGGAGAGTGAGACAACACCAGTTTGAAGTAGAGCTGGAGACAATCCCAACCAGTCTAGCCCTGTAGTTTGTATTCTTAACCATTACACTAGACTGTCTCTTGTGACCACAGCAATGCTTGCTCTTCACAGCTTGCAAGAAGAAACACTGGCTCAGGGAGGTCATATGTTGGCCACTAACACCACAGAGCACCCTCTGGATGTGCTAAAGCTGAGCACCAAAAGACCTATGAAAAGGGCTAATTCTCTAATAATTCTAAGACCTTTGGGGGCCTCTTATTCTAACTGAATGGGGCCTCCATTATAAACACCGCACACCAAATTATTCACCTTCTCAAAGAATCACTTTTTAAGTGCAGGCGTCTGTAGGAATTCTATCTGCAGACCTATACACAGAAAATAAAAGCCTGGAAAAATCAAATGTCTTACTTGAGATGTCCGAGCTCTTAAGTGGGAAAGCTAGAATTAGAAATCAAGCCTGTAGATCTCCAAGTCCGGTGTATTCTCCACTATTCCTTTTCTGTGGTGTTCTCTTCCAGCTTCCAGCTTTCACCGAAATTTGTGCAGTGATAAGTCTTATTCTGTCCCTGGATCGACTTGAGCACACCACAATCCCCATGTGACTACCAATTTTCTCAGCAGAAAAAAGGCGAGAGCCAAACCCGGTTTGCTGGGTAGGTTTTGAAAATTAATGATGTAGAAAAATATTGTAAGATAGCACTATAAAAACATACCCATACTGGCACTTTATTTTTCTAGAAACATGGTGGCATATATGTTCCACAAAAGTAGATCTTCCACCTTACCAAACTATGTGTCTATTGTCTCTATCTGTCCCAACGTTTCCTCCTAAACCTTTCACTTACAACTTTTCTAGACTATACCCCTATATTCTTTTCTTTTTTTTTTTTTTTTGAGACAGAGTCTTACTCTTTTGCCCGGGCTAGAGTGAGTGCCGTGGTGTCAGCCTAGCTCACAGCAACCTCACACTCCTGGGCTCAAGCCTCCCAGGTAGCTGGGACTACAGGCATGCGCCACCATGCCCGGCTAGTTTTTTCTATATATTTTTTGTTGGCCAATTAATTTATTTTCTATTTTTAGTAGAGACGGGGTCTCGCTGGTTTCGAACTCCTGAGCTCAAACAATCCGCCTGCCTTGGCATCCCAGAATGCTAGGATTACAGGCGTGAGCCACCGCGCCCGGCCTATACCCCTATATTCTTAAGCAGAATCAATACTAAAATACACATTCTTTTCCTGTCTTCCAGACGTTTCCAGTCAAGGAGTAAAAACAGCTTTCTACAAAAGCAATCTAAAGCAGGTTACTAAGAGAATAACCCCAAAAATGACGCAAGGTGAAGAAAAAAGTGAATTTAGAAAGAGTTTCAAGAAAGAGGTCACATATGGGCATGAGAGACAGAATTTTGGCAGGCTGAGGTGAGGGCAAAGGATATTTATTCCAAGAGGAGAAGCTATGTAGACAAAGGTAGGCAGTAAGAAATGTCAGGGCATGTTCAAGGAATAAATATTAGCTTAAAGAAAAGATAATCCGGGTTTCTATAGTGTCCAGTGAGAGGAAGTCAGAAGCCAGATCTCAGAGAGCTTTGTCTGACAGATTAAGACATGTGGCTATTGTTCACAGGTAGGTACCGAGGATAGAGTAGACTTGTTTTCCTGAGCAGAGCTTGGTAAGGTCAGAGCAAGAAAAGCTCTAAGGGAGGCAGTAGTTCAGCCAGACCTGGGGCAGGGAAACCAGGCACATGGGATTACATGCAAGTAAGTGTGGGCCAAGATCAAGGCAAGGAAGCTGGCTTGGGAATGAGAGAGGAAGTGAATGGGTCTGATTTTCAGGACACTCTGAGTGGATGAACAATGGTGTGATCTGTCTTTTATTTGTGAGAGGGGCTCAAAAAATATACTCGTATGTGTGTGTGTGTGTGTGTGTGTGTGTGTGTGTGTGGTGTGTGTGTGATTTCATGGGAAAAATCTGTATGCACCAGATCATTACCAATTATTCACCTGGTTAATAGCAACATTAAAAAAAATCTCATAGGTTTGAATATTATTTACTCCTCTGCCCTAATGTATTTCTTCTCCTGCTATCCCTACTTCAACCTTGAAATGAAACAAAACTGTAATTAATTTTATACCATGCAGAAAAATAAAGTCCAGGGAAACGTTCCTCATTTCCTGAAGGGCAGTGACTCTCAACTGCCTGAAGAAATGGAAAATGATTTTTACCATCTTAGGGAGTCAAAAAACAGCAATTTCCAAATAAGCTGTTTGCTCTCTTTGTTCAGAAAGAGACATGGACTGGTCTGGACTTCTTTCTATAAAACAGAATTAAAGTCATGGTACACGGTAGGGAAAAAGAAAATGACATGATGCAAAATACTAAGTGACACAGAAATGTAAACAAAGTGCCCAGCACAGTGCCTGGCATAATATGTCTTGGCATTTTGCTGCTTTATTACCAAAAGATTCTGCATATAATTTGTTGATTCTAGGATTCTGATGAAGTCAGACAGAAAATTCCATTGAATTATAGGGCACATCAAGATGCTGCTTCCAGACTTTGGCAACAGATCTCATGTCATGACCACTTTTTTTCTAACTTCAGAAACCTGGTTACAGGAATGAGTACATTTTTAATTTT
>NW_012155173.1:8152701-8172512 GCF_000956105.1 Propithecus coquereli
GATGTTATTTATTTTTAGTACAATTAGTTCATCTGTCATTATTTGCATTCCGCTTGAAATTTACCTTCCTTCTAAATGCCAGCTGATTTTCTTTGTCTGTTTATTTGGTATATATCTATCTATATATTTATTTATCTGTTTAGTTATTTGGTATGTGATACACGATCATAGTTCTAAAAGTTCAAACTTTACAAAGACATATACTCAAAGAAGGGCCACTCATCCTTCATTCCTTTCAACCAATTTCCATCACCCCATTTTTCCTACCCACTCTCTGTAAGCAGTCTATCTCATTAGTTTCTGGTTTCCCTTCCTGCATTTCTTTGTGAACAAATGTGCTGATAGATGTGTATTGATTTATGCCACCTTCTTTGCTACGTGAAAAGTTGCAACTATAGGTACTATAGGAGAGAAAAGCCTCTATCCTTAATCCTTTAAAATTCTGAATGACCTGAGGACATATAACTAGAGAATGAGTAGACCATTACTGATGCCACGTAAACACAGGATCTTAAATATCAAAGACAATATCATAAAAATACAGTTACTCAAATTTCAGCCTAAACCACCTCTGACAGCATCTATAGCAAGGTTTGTGTGTTCTTCAATGATCTAAAACCCAAAGGAATGGTCACAGAGAGCCAATCTTCTACAAAATCACAACTATTAACTTGCATATGAATGATACTCTGTAATTTATAAAGCACTTTTGCATGCATTGTTTTATTAGATACTCCTGTCATCCTGTGAGGTAGCTAGAAGAGGTTTTCTCATCTTCATTTTATATAGAGAGACATTGGAGTTCAGTTGCTTGCATATTTGTCTGCCATCCCCATCACATGGTGATGTTGTGGTAAGCAGTGCATTTTGTCTTATCATCCCTCCAATGCCCAGCAGAGCTACGTGCTCACGGAGTGGCCGGGAAACATTGATTGGACAAGATTAAATAGTAAATCCAGCGCAAATACATAGGCAGGGGTGAAGTCAGGAATCCTTAATTCATCTAGTGATTCAACAAGCATCGAACATTAAACCAATATTGAACACTTATTATATTCTTGGTACTAGGGATAGAAAGATAAGTAAGGCAAGGGCCATGTTCTCAGGGAATTCACTGTCAGTAAAGATAGTTGGATAAACATGCAATTAGAATACGATGAGCATGCTATGACACAGATACATGTCATGGAACTTGGAAAATACTGCTGAGTAAGTACAGCCCTTTGAGATCTTGGGGTAACTGAGAGAGTGAGACAGACACCGTTCAGTATAGGCACTCTTCTTGGGACCTGGAATATCTCCTTCTTCTCCTCTTCTTTCACTGTGTTTCCCCCATTCACACTTTTGTGACTCGTGCTTATTCTTTGGGTATCATTTTAGACTTTTTTCTCTCCTTGAAGATACTCCTGATTCTGACTGGATTTGAGGATCTTCATTTACAGATTACTAGCCCCCTATATCTTTCTACACTCAAGTATTGCTAACATGGTATAAATGCTGCAGGTAAAAAGTTGCATTAATTGCTGCCCTCTTGGGAACTGCATAGTGGAGAAGATGTGGGCCATGTTACTGAGTCTCAGTTTTCCTGCTATGGCAGAATGGAGTAGTTATCAGAAGATCTAAGATCAACTGACTGGTTTGGAATCTGACCTCTGCTCCTCCTCAGCCATATGATTTTGGACAACTTGCTTAATTTCTTTAAGTGTCATCGTCCTCTTTTAGAATTTAGTAATAAAAATGATACTTCAAGGCCTATGATTAGACTTAAATTGAATATAATAAATGCAAAGTACTTATAAATATCTGGCACTTAGAAAACATCTGTTAGTTAAGGGTTAACTATCATTACTCTGTCCTTTACCAAACTTCTAGACTCTATAAATCACTCTGGATGTCTCCTCTGTTCCAACGACCCAAGATGTAAACCAGCAGGCAGGAAGAACACTCCAGGAACTGCCCCTTTTGGCTCATGAATCTTTCTACTTGCCGGCCCCCAATTTCACTTCTAGACTGTGGCTCACTATCTGTCTTCCACCTCTCCTCACAAAGTCTGATTCCAATGTCTTACTTAGGTCATCTTGGTTCCAGTATCTTGGCCATGAGGCCAATAAAATGTAGACCTTAAGGGATTGGATCATCCTTTGTATTTTGATAATAAGAGTCCTTATGCCCAAAGGAACATTAATGCCAATCCATACCTCTCAGATCCCTGAAATATCAGAGTAGGAAGGAATCTAAGGAGAGGGACTCATTTTACAGATGGAAAAAGCCAAGGTCATAAATCAAATCAGTAATATAACCAGGATTAGAATTCAATCTGCTCTCTCCATAGTTGAATTCTTTCCAACCCATAAATGGGCACATGAAAAGAGCAAGTTAAATCACTGAATTTACCCTTCTCAGACAAATAAGTCCAAATTCTCATCTAGTACATAGATATGAAAATCCTTGGGAAATCTAAGCCAATTTTGCTTTCCTTTGGGGGACCTATCTCTGAAGATTGAGAAATTGTTAATTTTAAAAAAATTGGAAATCTTAGTGCTATGGACTGAATTGTGCACCACCCCCTCATCCCAACAAATGCTGAAGCCCAAACTTCCAGTGTGACTGTATCTAGAGATAGAGTCTTTAAGGAGGTAATTAAAGTTAAATAAGGTCATAAGAGTGGGGACCCTAACCTAATAAGAAGGTATCCTTTTAAGAAGAGAAGCAGATCCATCTCTCTCTCTGTCTCTCTCTGTCTCTCTCTCTCTCTCCCCCTGCCCCATGCTTTCCACTGTTTGAGGACATAGTGAGAAAATGACCACCTGCAAGCCAGGAAGAGAGCTCTTGCCACAACATGACCCTGCTGGCACTCTGATGTCAGACTTCCAGCCTCCAGAACTGTGAGAAAATAAACTTATGGTGTTTAAAATATCCAGTCTATGATATTTTTTATGACAACCCAAGCTGACTCATACACCATATGCAATGAGAGTACATTTTAAATCTTTAACAAATACGATCTGTAGTTGACTTCTAAAAGCCTAGGAAATAATGGAACATGAGTTTGCAAACATACTTTTTTTTCCATTAAGTGCTCTTCAGTTCTGCTAGAACTAATATAAATGAAGAAAAAATGGTAATACTAGGTGAGAGGTGATAAAGAAAAGGAAGAAACTCAGAAAAAGTATTATATTGTATTCTCCTTGCGGGGATCAGTGTTTGAAAGGGCAATCATCAGAACTGAGGAGTCATGTGAGGCAATGATGGAGACCCCCTCCTGTCTTCCAGCAGCAAGTGGGCATGCCTCTCCTCCTGTCCTCCCACTGGTACAGAACTGCTCCCAGTGGGACACTGGGATTCCTTGCTCTGGTCTAAATTTAAATACATCAGATGAGGCGGTACTTGGCCACATCCCTCTGGAAACTATTCCAAAATCGAGCAGATCTCATCTTTTGAAAATGTTCCCTGAGTAATGGAAACATGAGGAAGGGGAATATGCTACAGATCCCGGATGCATCTTTCAACCACAGTGGAATGCACCATACCAGACACACTTCCATAGTGGTCAGCGTGGACGTGGGAAAGATTTGGAGAATAGAATAATAAACTCTGCTGTCATGTTAAATCTTTTCTACTGCTAAATGCTCTCAAGGACTAAATCACACAGTGCTAGGCACTTTGGGGAAGGCTCAGTCCCATTTCAATCCAAGAATGTGTAGATATTGTTACTTGGCAACTACCATCCATTTCACAGACTAGTTTTCTGCTTTTCACGTAGGGAGAGAATACAGAGTGAAAATAGAATAGATGTATTTAGTTGGGAGTCGTTCTACTCACCAACTTGCATGGAGTTTTAACCCAGATAATAGGCAGGGCCTCTCTGAATCTTGAGATATCAATGGTATTTATTTAAGCCTCTAGATTTATACTCAAATCCAAAGCTGACACCAAGATTTCTGTGAGTTCTTAGCACATTTTAGTTCTCAAAATCATCTTGGTCCCCTGGCTTCAGCATCTACGTGTACCCCTTTGTTCCGCACCTTATTAACTCAACTCTTTATCTATGTCCATCCCTCCCCAAACCCCACTTCCCAAGTCTCTCTCCAAAGTTTGGTACCAAAGTTTGGTACTTACATATCCGGGGAAAGACAAATACATATTCAAAGCATCAAAGCAAATGACTTCAAATGATATACCAGTTTTCAGTTTGCTGAAAATATTGTCAGTTGTTCTACCACCAAAATGTTTTCCCTGTCTCAACCTATTTTGACCTGCCTGCCTCTTGTCTCTAACCTGTGCCCCACAGGGCCACACCCAGCTCTTATTTCCAGAAGTGAAACAAAGATTTATCCTGATTTAATGTAGCCCAGTGAGGTCACTTATTGTTGCACAGAAATCATTGTCCTTGGATCTTTCCCTTCTCTGGGCCACTCCAAGGGGCGTATCAAGGTAATTTTTCATAAAAAAGAAAAAATAATTTTATCCTTAGCAGGAATTCTGACATCAGAGCCTAAGATGAGGTAAGCAGTCCATTCTGCTGAATTTTCAACTGCTTCCTTACCACTCTGATCTCCATAGAACGGGGTGGGCAGGAGTGTAGTTAGCTGCTCCTATGCCTAGGTGCTGCACCAAAGCTAGATCTTCACTGAAATGCAGCCTAGACCACAGGCACCTTTCTCCTCTGTCAGGAGGCTCAACCTGACTCAGCTAGGTTACTCCTTGCTTTGAAGTGAGTTGTCAAAGTCCTGTTAAATGCAGGTATCAGTTGGGAATCTCTTGTTTTGCAATGGAAAGGCATGTCCCTGTTTATTGAGGACAACTGCAGTTTGAAATCCATTTCTGCTACCACTTTCAATCTCGTTTTTTTTTTTTCACCTGAAAAGCAGGATTACTATAATCTACTCTCTAGTACTAGTTGTAAATGGGAATATCAAAGAACATCTGAGATAAAGAATGCTTTGAAAATGTTTAACTATTAATATATTGCCATATGACTTCATTGCTAGTCATTACTATTGTCTTCAATTTGTTTGGTTGTAAAGTGAAGATTCCTTAGAACAGGTAAACATTGATTTGTGAGGGAGCTCTTACATGAAGAGATTATAAGAAATTGACACATGTAATTATGGGGGCTGGCAAGTGTCGTGATCTGCAAGTCTTCAGTATGAGTCAGCAAACCAGAGACCCAGGAGAACCAATAGTTTAGTTTCGGTCGGAAGTCCAGAAGCTTGAAACCCGGTTTAAGTCTGAAGGTAGGAAAAAAGACAATGCCCCAGTATAAAGGCCACCAGGCAGGAAGAATTGTCTTACTTGACGGAGGGTCAGCCTTTTTGTTCTACTCAGGTCTTCAACTGATTGGGTGAGGCCCACTCACATTAGAGAGGGCAATCTGCTTTACTCAGTCTAATTTAAATATTAAATTCATCTAAAAACACCCTCACAAAAACACCTAGGATATTGTTCAACGAAACATTTGTGCACTTCACAGCCCCTCCAAGTTGACACATAAAATTAACCATCATGGTATCATAGGGAGTGTAGAATATTAGGGAAAAAGGCAGGGAAGAGTCAAGAAGAGAAGTAGATGGGAGAATAAAACCCACTGGATTGGAAAAAATCTAGAGATCCTCTAGTGCTAGGTTAATTTTCTCACCAAAAAGATGAAAACACGAAGTCCACGTAGGGATCTAGGACCAAGGCACACAAGTAGAGGGTGCAGGGCTCAGATAAGAATCCACTGTGTCCTGACACCTAATCTCCACTCCAGCTCCCTCCTGGCCACACCTGTGTCTCTCCTTTCACAAAGAAAAAAGAATCAAATGGTGCATTAATTTTTCAGGGTAAGGGTATTTTTTGTTTGTTTGTTTTAGTGAACATTGAAGGGACTGAAATTTCAACTGACAATGGAAAGCATTTAGATTTGAGATTTCATATTCTTATTAGAAAAGTTTGGACACCAATTGATGCCTTCTCTGGTTCTAATAACTCTGAGAATGAAGTAAGGTCCCTGAGGTAAGAGGCAGACCGAGAATGTTTGTGTTATCCTGAACAAATGATCGGCAGCACCAAACTCAGAAAGATTTAATGAGGACTGAGTTCTTCTTTGTGAATTGCTTTTCATGGTGCCTATATATGGTAAGTACTAAGTAAATGACACACGTTATTAATATTATGCCAGCCTGTTTCTTTGGGCCATGATTTGCCTTAACATATCTCCATATCTGGATTAGAAGTCTCCAGACCTCCAAGTTCTGACAGTCTATGGCTGTATGATCAGTTCTCAGTAACCGTGTTGGTGCTTCTAGCGAGACCAAATCTAATGCAGTGATGTACATCATTTCTTCAGCGTCTACAGCCTTCGTTCACTTCTAAAACTCATGGTAGGAGCAGCTCTTTTCTTCTCCCTGCTCTCCTCATCCATAGCAACATAGACAAAATCCATCATTTACACTGCCTCAAACATAGCCCAAGCTTTAGGAAAACAAACAGAGGCATTAGAGTGTTCAGCTAATCAAGATCTCTGCCACTTCTGTCTTGCATGGGATGGGTGTTCCTAATCAGAGTGAGTGACAGGCACATCCGTTCAGCGGACGAGAAAAGAGCTCTCCATTTGATGCATTTCACTCATTTGCTGCCAAGAAGAGAACCCAAAGAGAAGTCAAAGATAAAAGCAATTCTGCCTCCAGTTGTACCTAATTGTCCAACAGCAGAAAGGAGTGTGATGAGGGCGCGTGTCAGTGTCTGAAAGCAGAGCAGATGTTTTCAATTGTTTCCTCCTTTGTAATTCTACCCTGGAAATAAGAATTTCAAACCTGGAAAATAATAGGCATACATGAACCTCTCAAAGGGACATGCACGGCAACAGAAGATAAATTGCATGGGACAACAGAGTGAATGCATTTAGTCGTCGAATGGGAATATTTAGGAATTGTTTTTTCAATCAGATCAGTACCCAGTGAACACAATTGCACCTCTAAATACTTTCAAATTGAGGGAAAAAATGTCAGGTTCTGTGTGTTTTCTTTTAATAATAGAAAAAATAGAAATATTTCTTTATGAAGCCGGGATTGAGCACTGGTCAACACTTGTTTGAGAAGGTTTGCTATGCTAACAGATTTAGCTTGTAAGCATAAAATATTGGTAAATCCCATATGATACGAGGATTTATCAATAGCTCCATATGTTATGCTTTTGTAGAGTTCTATAAGATCTCTGAAGGTAACTTGAAAGGTAGGGAGCTAGAAGGAACCTGAACATTGAGTGATGAGGTAAACCCGGCATATCCATTTTTATAGACGGGGAACTGAGACATGGAGAAATTAACTTGCCTAGGATCAGAGAATGAGTGAAGGACAAAACAGGACCATATCATTAAATTTAGAGAAACATGAACTATATGGGTGAATAATCATATTTCTTTCTTTCTAATATAGTTGAGTGCATTAATTTGAAGTGTGATTAAAATAATTCCAATTCCCATTTTGAAGCTTGTACAGTAAATGCTCAGTACACCAAAGAAAGAGTATGTTCATTCAAGAACACAATGTTTTTTCTACTTTCTGCAGTCCCACTCTGGTATGATAATGAGAAAACAATCAGCCTAAAATAAGTCTTACATAGGAATCAGCACCTTTGAAAACAGATGCCCTCAACAGGGAAAATTAAAACATTAAAAAACACAGAATGTTTACATTTGCTTTTGGAAAGGAGGCACTCTGTGGCCTCATAAGAGGAAAGTACATTAGAAACTGGGATTTGAAAATTGCTCTAAGTGGCTCCTAGTATTTATTTGACATCATAGCATCCTACACTTCAGAGGGACTTTGGGTGCTACCTAGAGCCATCCTTATCTGATGCAGCACCCACTGGGCACAGCAACCCAGCTTTAGTTTGAAGGCTTCATTGAAACAATATAGCTAGAATTTGACACATGTAACTGATAAGAAATTCTTCCTTGTTTTCTGCTTGGCCTCTTTGGAACTGCACCTAGTGGTCTTTGTTGTGCCTTCAGTGTCCTCTAAAAGTAAGTTCCACCCAGCAACTGTCTTTTAGATATTGGAGACCAGCGATTATGAGCTCCCAAGGCCTTTGCTTTCAAACCACCACTCAGTCCTTTCCACTTGGAAGTCCTCTAAAGGGTTTGGTCCTGTCATGGTTAGCTTTATATGTCAATTTGTCTAGGCTATAATGCCCATTTGTTTGGTCAAACATCAGTCTAGATGTTGTTGTGGAGACATTTTTTTAGATGTGATTAACATTTAAATCAGGAGACTTTCAATATAGCAGATTATCATCCATATGGGGAAGGGGTGCTCATACAATCACTTGAAGGCCTTAAGAATAAAGACTGTGTTATTTTTTCTCTGGAGAATCCTGACTAATACAGGTGGTGTGCCTCTATAACAATTTGCAGAATTAATAGAAACTAGTGTCAGAGATTGAGACAGTGAAGTACTATGATATACAAGGGTTTTGAGGAACGCTTTCACAGCTGTGGAGAAACCACAGTATCTTTTAATATCCAATAATTCAAGATACTTCTAGATGCTTGGTGAGAACAAACATATGTGGGGAATACAATACAAGACCTTTGCTTAGTCTTATTTCTAGCCTGTTGCCCATATTGTCGATAAGCCAGTGTTAGAAAAGACATTAGCCTGAAAGGTGAATGAAGGGTGTTTCATTTCTCCAGTGACAGAGACGACAAGAATAACAAGTCTCCCATGTGTATAGAGATTTAACATTTACAAACTATTTTTACAAATGTTTTATCAGAGGAATCTAACTTCAATCCCATAAACTAGACAGGGACTCCATTTTATGGACACTGGGAATATAAAATGAATGCCGAGTCTGATATTTTCCCCCACACCCCTTCCCATGGCTTCCTCTCAATAAGCAGACAGAAGAGCTCTAAAAGAGATCCTTTAGTGGCTCTGCTGCTCGTGTATGGGAATCTGAACCATTTTGGCCAGGAAAGGCAAGGGGAAAGACCTCTGCCAAGGTCACACCATGCATTGCCAGAGGTTATTGTTCTCCATTCCAGCCCCAAGAACTCCAAGAGATCAATGGAAGCATACATTGGGAAATAAAAGTCATGAGAACGTTTTACAAATTGGCTAGTTTTCATTTCCTGTTGGCTTTTCCAGTACATTCTTGGCACCAGATGAGAGTAGTGTGGTAATGCGGTAAAATATCTCTGCAAGATGCTATCCGTTTAGAGACCGAGGGCAGTGAGAAGCTTTAGCCCTTGATGCCCAAAGGGCTGGTCTGGACATCCTGAGGTTTTTACAGTGGCCAATGTGGTAGACTTTTGTCATATCAAGTAGGTTTGCTTTGTAGGGAACTTCAAGGCATCAATGTTATGGCATTATCTATCTGTATTTCCGCTCCTGGCTCTGATTTGGAAATGCCAATGAACTAGGTTTGCTTTGTGTTTACTTACTTCCTAAAGAAAATGTGCAAGCGCAAGCTTGTCATGTCCTAAATGGGATAATTATCTATTACGGTATGCATTTCACAGGATTAGAATCAGTAACAAGAAGTCACATTGTGCCTATTTTAAAGAAAACAAGATAGTTAACCCCCACATTTGAAAAGGATTCTCATGTTATGATGCAATAGCAGCAACTATGATTTATTGAACACCTACTATGGGTCAGGTATTTTATAGATGTTATTTATAATTCTCATAACAACCCTGCAAAGTATGCAGGAGAAAATTAATACTTGGTGAAGGAAAGTAATTTGCTGAAGGTTATGTAGTTAGAAAATATTTAACCCAGGCAAACTTCTCCTGCAGGTGTTTCTGCTACTACACTAAAGTGTTTGTGTTCAGATCATATACAAAACATGTTAACTATTTGCAAGGGAGAAATCTCTCTCTCTTTCTCTATCTCTCACACACATACACATACACACAGAAATTCTTTGTACTCATACAGGATTTAAACAAAATTCCTGACAAAAACTGCATTTCTTCTTTTATTTTTATACATTTAGGGGTACACATCCAGTTTTGTTACATAGATATATTGCATAGTGGTGAAGTCTGGACTTTTAGTGTACCTTCCACCAGAATAGTGTGCAATGTACCCAAGAGATAATTCTTCCTTTCTTATTCCCCTCCCGTCCTGCCACCTTTTGGAGTTCTCGTTGCCTATTATTCCACTCCATATGTCCATGTGTATCCATTGAAAAATAGCTATTTCATTGACAAAGTATACTTCTTTTTAGGACCCAGAAAATAGTTATAGTTATATAAGGTGTTCAATTAATATTTGTGAAATAAAAAATGCATCATTAATTCTAATTGATCCAAAGGGTTGCATCTAAGACATTTTCTTCTACCACCCCATCAGGTAAATTTTCAAAAAGAAAGTCATTAATTGTTTCAATAAGCATGTACAGAGCACATACGTGGGTGGCAGGTCATTCTAGGAAATGGAACACAGTTGTAGGAGACAGAAATCTAGCATCTAGAGAGGCCCTGGTCCACTAGGGAAGATGGATTTGTAAACTGACAATACGAGGCAGTGTGATAAGTCCTAAGTATGTGTACGTGGGACGGAAGATGGCATGGAGGAGGACTGTATAGACAGCCCCAGGAAGAGATGAAAACTTGGAGTGTCCAGTGCTTGGCCAAATATAAGATCCCCTTGTTTTCTGATATGTTCTTTCATTCAAAGAGAATTTTAATAATGTGAAATTCTAGAGTTTTCTCTTAGATCCATGGGATTTGGAAAGTGTGTAGATCATTTTAAAATCAGATTTTCATTTTATTTTTTTTGCCATAGAATAGGATAGAGAATTGAAAAGCTCCACTACTACACAACACTTAGAAACCCTACATATAATATGAGAGGTCCTATCAAATACACAGATGAATTCACAATAAAATTAGAGAAATTTTTAAATTTTTAAAAATTGAAAAGAATTTAGAGACAGCATCTCTCACTTTGTTGCCTAGGCTAGAGTATAGTGGTGTGATAATAGCTCACTATAGCCTCGAACTCCTGGGCGCAAGAGATCCTCCTACATCAGTCTCCCAAGTATCTGGGACTACAGACGTGAGCCACTGCACCTGGCCAAGAGGAATTTTTCAGTACCAGAAGTACAAAGAAGCAATTGAGATCCAGATAATGAACAGGTGAGTGGATGCTATAGCCACCCTAAGAAGGTAGGGCCAGAGTAGGGAAAAGGATATATAGTTTTTGTTGGGGTCTTAGTAATGGAAAGAATGGGGTTCAAGCTCCAGAAGAGTCAGGAGAAGAGGACTGGAGCTTACTCAGGGTGAGAGTTGAAATTTAGTCTTCTGCATAAGCCAGGGCTCCCAAAGATCCACACCTTCAAGTAAAGGTAGACGAAACTCGAATTTGCCCTTCTGAGCAACAGCTTTGTTCATAGCAACCTGTACCCATGAGGAGCTTGGAGCCTGGGAAATTAAACTCCAGTCTAAGGTATACTGTGTTATCTCTTTTTATGTGAATATCTCTACATGTTCTGCATCATTTTTCATCAAAAGAAATTCATCTTATTGTCCTTGGCTCTTGGAAAAAGTAATGAGATATTTCATATTGATTTGAAATGCTTTTTGATAAACTTGGCTAAATGCTCATTAGAAGGTTTGTTCCAATTTACATTTTCTCCAACTGTGTATTACAAAGCTCATTCCCATAACCCCTTAGTAACCTCTGGGTAATATACAAAAAATGATTTAATCCTTGCCAATTTAATAGGATAAAAATAACATATCTTTTAAAATTTATGGCACATGTATTTGTTTCCCTCTGAAGTCAAACACCCTTCCATATATGTATCAACTGTTGTTATTTTACCTGTGAATTATTATTATATGTCTATGTATCAATTTCAATTCTTCAATCTAGCTGCTTTCTTTTTAATTTTTTTGTTGACAGTTAATTATACTTATTATTTATACAGTATGCATTTCTCTGTGTCAGGCATCATTTTCAATTCTTGACTCGCTATTATTCATTGAATCCTTACAATAAACCCTGTGGGGTAGGTATTATTATTCTTCTCACTGAAACAGAGGACAAAACAGGTTCAGAGAGTTTGAGTAACTGATAGAGCCAGAATAAAAATCTTGGGGGCTTAACCCTTCTGTTTGGTATGTCTTCTTACTCTGACTCATGTTGAGTTATTTTGTTGTGTGTTTTGCAATTAAAGATTGTGAGTCCACCTTCAGTGAGGTTTTATATGGGAGAATCCAGTGGGACCTGAGACAAAGGTATAACCTTCCAGAGAAAATTTTCATTTGCCTATATTAGACATTGTAGAGATTTCACTGGAAATTTGTAATAGCTTTTTTGAGATATAATGTATATGTCATAAAGTTTACTTGTGTAAAGCATATAATTCGCCAAAGCAATTTTGAGCAAAAAGAACAAAACTGAAGGCATTATACTATGTGAAGGCTATAGTAACCAAAACAGTATGATACTGACATAAAAACAGGACACAGATCAATGAAACAAAATAGAGAACACAGGAATAAATCGACACACAGACAACTGAGTTTTCACACTTGTGCCAAGAACACACATTGGGGAAAGGATAATCTCTCCAATAAATGGTGCTGAGAAAACTGGATATACACATACAGAAGAGTGATACTAGACCCCATCTCTCACCATATAAAAAAAAAACTCAAAATGGATTAAAAGTTTAAGTGTAAGACCTGAAATGATAAAACTACTGAAAGAAAACATAGAGGAAATACTTCATGACATTAGTCTGAGCAAGGATTTTTAGGCTAAGCACGCAAAAGCACAAGCAACAAAAACAAAAATAAACAAATGTAATTACATCATACCAAAAAAAAAAGTCTTTTTTTTTACAGCAAAGGAAATAATCAATATAGTGAAGAGATAATCTAAAAAATGGGAGAAAAATCTTCAAACTATGCACCTGACAAGGGGTT
This sequence comes from Propithecus coquereli, assembly GCF_000956105.1. Taxonomy (NCBI): domain Eukaryota; kingdom Metazoa; phylum Chordata; class Mammalia; order Primates; family Indriidae; genus Propithecus; species Propithecus coquereli. The sequence goes on from NW_012155173.1 coordinate 8,165,633, forward strand.
AATTTCCAGAATATTTAAAAAACTCCAACAACTCAATAGTAAATATATAAATAAATAAATAACCTGAATAAAAAAAATGGATAACAGACTTTAATAGGCATTTCTCAAAAAGAGGCATGCAACTAGCCATCGGGTGTATGAAAAAATGCTCAGAATCACTAGTCATTAGGATAATGCAAATCAAAACCACAGTGAGATATTATCCTACCTCAGTTAGAATAGTTATTATGAAAAAAAGATAAAAAATAACAGATGCTGGTGTGGATGCAGAGAAAGGTGAACTCTTACGCAACGTTGGTGGCAATGAAAATTAGTGCAGACATTATGAAAGACAGTCTGGAGGTCCCCCCAAAATTAAAAATAGAACCACTATATGATTCAGTAATCCTACTACTGGGCATATATCCAAAGGAAATAAAATCAATATGTTGAAGAGATATCTGCACTTTCATATTTATTGCAGCATTATTCACAACAGCCAAGATTTAGAATCAATTTACATATGTGTGTCCATCAACAGATGAATAGATAAAGAAAATGTGGTATATATACACAAAGGAATGCTATTCAGCCATAAAAAAAGAATAGAATTATGTCATTTGTGACAATACGGATGAACCTGGAGGACATAATGTTAATGAGTATAAAGTTACAGTTAGATGGAGGCATAAGTTCTGATGATCTGTGCACGGAAGAATGACTGTATTTAACAGTATTATATTGCATATTTCGAAAAAGCTAGAAGATAAGATTTTGAATGTTCACATCACAAAGAAATAATAAGTGTTTGAGATGATGGATATGCTAAATATCCTGACGTGATAACTACACAAGCTTACCTTGAGTTAGGACAAACTCCAAGGAACAATATGTTTCAGGGTTTCCTGTGGCATCAACATTGAGACCTCACCCCAAATCACACCCTTGCTTGGCTTTGCCCCATCCCTCTCCTGCTGTTCCCCTATCAGTCTCTCCTGGGAGCATATCCTTAACAAATACCCTGTGCACGATTCCTCATCTCACACATGTTTTGGCAGAAGCTGCCCTAAAAATCAGCTTTAGTAAATGATGGAGCTAGAATTTCTATCTCTCATTTCTGTATCCAAATCTCCCACCTTCTCTTTCATACCACAGAGGGTAGGAAAGTAAGATTGAGATAGGCTCATATTTTGTTTTCTGAAGATCATGCAGCTTGTAAGTGATTCAAATCTAATATTCTAAAACCTAGTAATGTGAGCTGTACCACATTGCCTTTTAAAACTTATCACAGGAAAGTGAATCTATAACAATGAGCTCAAAGATCTCTGAATCTCTCAATTAGAATTTATTTATGCTCTAAATGTCAGTTTCTCCATCTATGCAATTTGAACATTGTTATTTTTTTTTCAATATCTTTCTTTCTTATTTTTTTGAAGAAAATAAATGTAATAGCACATAAAACCTGCTTTGGCACACAGCTAGATGTTCAGTATATGTTTGTCCTTCATTGAAGAGTCAGGGTAAAGAAAATTTAACCAAATAAGGACTCAGATGATCAAAATTCTTTTGACCAACCACAGGGATTTCTTGAAGCAAAGCCTCCATTTCCGGAAAAATACTGAAAAATAACAGTCTTGCCAGTTCCTCAGACATAAGGGACTATATCAACATCTCCGTGGACTTGGTGGATAGAGAATAGGGGCCCATATGTTCAGAAGGTTTCTTAATAAAGTCCAGCCCGTTCCCAAAGAAGAAAAGCCACAGAAGACAGGCATGCCACATGAAAACGGTAGTGACCCAGCTAGCCCTTCCTAACTGCTAAGGAGGCAATTCCCAGGAGCCCAGGAAGGAAATCCAGAAGGGTATAAACATGGAATGAATCAAGCATGCAAGATTTTCAAGCAAAATCAAGCAATATTTTCTGTTCTCTCTTTTCTCTTCTGTTTTGTTTTGATGTGTGTGTGGATGTGTGTGAGATATTTATTTATTTTTTATCATCATCAGGACATTAGCATTCAGAGCAAGGAAAAATGCTTTTTGAATGAGATGTTTGTAGGGAAAATTACAGGGAGAGGATGCTGACTTTGACCGAGCAATGCCCTCTGAGGATTGGGGTGGATCAGAATGGCTTCTCATGTTTTTCTGCTCCCCTAATGGAAGTAAAATAACAACATGAAATAGAGGGGATGGAACAGCCAGCAGGAGGATAAATACCAAGGAAGCGATGTAAACACATCCCCCAATTTCCCCAGCGAGTAGGAGAATGAGGAATGTGTTATTTATCTCTCTTTGCAATCTGCAAGGCAGAGTATGGAACTGCCCTCTTTGGGAATATCTTCTATAAATAATCAAAGAATTGCAGGATGAGAGTTTGAGATGAAATAAAAGGAATACAGGGGAATGAGAATCTCTTCAAACTCGACGTCTTCACCCACCTCTTCCAAGAAGCTTCTCTCGATCTTCCTTGGCAGTGAAAGAACAGTCTCTTTAAAAGACAGACACTTCGGAAGTCGTTGATTATGCCCTCCCACTTAGCAGTTTAGGATAGAAAAAATTAATGCAACCTCTCTTGGAGAGAAATCTTGATCTTTTCTAGAAAGGGCAGGACTAGGATGACAGGGAAGGGCTTGCAGAATCTATGGCACTTTTATCAGCCTTAGAGGAAGTAAGGAGGTTAGAGAGGTTACTCCAGGTGGGCCGGCCACATTAACAATGGCATGGAGGACTAGCAGCACTTGCTCCTGGAAATATTTTTTAATCCTTAGGGTTCTTCTTAAAAGTCATTGCCCCAAAGATGCTTTAGTTCAATAGTATTCACCTTCTTTCCCTCTCATAGCATACCATGGTTTTCTTTCAAATCACGTATTCCTTAAAGCCGAATATTATTCATGTATGTTCATGGGGTGGAGTGAGGTGTACGTGTTTTCAATTCAATCTTCTCTATTGGGCTGTAAGTTTGCCCACAAAGATAGAAATCAGGTCTGTTTTTGCATGCAGTCCTATCCTCGATGTCCAAAGCTCTTAAACATATTTTTGGAGAATGGGTGAATGAATGAATGAATGGGACGGTCAGGAGACTGTCCTACATAGAGAGGGTGTCAGACTATAGAAATAGAGACATGGCTGAGGAGCAAGATAGTCACTCTCTCCCTGTCCCTGAGAAGACATGGATAAATCCCTACTCCTCTCTGATCCTTCATTATCGTTTCTTTAAAGCCAGAGCTGAAGGTGCTATGTGGTACTAAAATTCTAGGGTTTTTTTTTTTGCTTCTCTAATTCTTTACTTAGAAGTATTTGCATTACATTAATACTAGCTAGTATCCATTAGTAAGAACACAAGATACGATAGTGCTTTCTTTATATACGCAAAGAAAGGATGGTTGAGGGGTTTATTTTTCCTTCACTATAGAAATATCCATTGTACAAGGATACATCCTTGTACAAGGTCTCACGGGAGGCAGAGATGAGTGAGACGTGGCCCCTGACTTGCGATAGGGAAGGAAAGAGGAAGAAAAGGATGACGATTAAAAATGGCAAGGAGAATGAGGAGAAGAAAGATCAGGGAAAAGTGGATGAAAAAAAGAGAATGAGGTGAAAAAGAAAGAGGAGGAGGAGAAAGAAAAGGCGGGTTTATTGAGCAGAGTGCCAAGTATATTATGCATTTTATCCCGTTTTAGAGATGTTAAAACTGAGATTCCCGTAGATTAGCTATGAAGCTATTGCTAGGGCCTGGATTATTTCCAAGTTTGACTGCCTCATAGTCTTGAAACTGGGGCCTCGATACCTCCCTGCCTGGTGAAAACGCATGCAGGAAGATGGGCGGCTGCAATGATGTGCTCAGGCTGTTGACGGAGAGCCGTATCCTTCCTCGCATTTGTAGTCCAAGCCCAAGGCCCTGCCCTCTCATTTCTCCGATGCCTCCCTCTCAGTGCCTTGATGTGTTTATCCTTCCCCTGTACTTGCCCATAAAGAAAATAAAAGGTTCCTACAGCAAAGAGCAGGGAGAAAGACTATTTTCCCCAACAGGTACAGAAAGAGGAAGCTTGCAGAGGCGTGGGGCAAAGGCGGGGCGGGGAGATGGCAGGAGAGGATCAAACTGCAGCCTGAAGCGTTTTGGCTCCTCTCTTCAATTCTTCCTTCTCTTCTTTGCAGCTTTTAAGTTTCATTCACTGTATCAGTGGGATTTGAGGATTGGATTGAAGTTGCGGTAATAGAGGTGCCGGAGGCAAACTTCGATTCTTCAGTTTCCAAGAAAAACAATTATCCTAATCTGGTCTGCCATCCCTGCTTCCCCCCCAACAGTGGAAATTCACTGGGTTCAGAGAGTGTTCTTGGGAGCAAGCATGTGGTGTTTCAGTCACATTACATTAGACTGTGCGACTACAGTTTGCCCAAATTCTTTTTTCCCCCAACTCATTTTATTTTGCACATTCTTTGAGCCCTTCCTAGGAGCCCGGTGCTCACGATGGGAGGAACATGGTCTCATTTAGTCATCGCAATGACCCACAAGGTAAGTAGAATCATCAAGCTTATTTATCCCAGAAAGGTTAAGTAACCTGTTCGAAGTCACAGGGGAGCCAATATTTGAACTCAATTGTCTCACTTCGGAGCCTGTGCTCTTAACATGTTATTATACAATCTCCCAACCACAATGCCTGAGTGTTAGTTACCACTCTGTTCTTTTAATGAATCTCAAAACTTAGGTGCAGAGAGCTAAAAAGTAAACACTAAACACATATTATATTGTATCAGGCTCACTCCAGAAATTTATTAACACCCGTTAAGATAATAAGCCTCTGCTTCAATTAATCCTAGAATGTGTAACACAGTGTTGGCCAAATAAGAAACAGCTGGATCTCAAGTTCACTTTGCAACATAGAGTGCCTTTCCTTGTGATTTTTTAAAAAATCACTTATATAGCACTTATCATGAGCCAGCACTGTTCTCAGTGTATTGAAAATAGTAACTCACGTAATGCTTATAACTGTATGAGGCAGGTACTATTATTATCCTCATTTTATAGATGAAGAAACTGAGGGCTGCAAGGGTTTAAGCAGGTTACTCAAATCCGGTGTTTAAAAGTCTCATAACTGTAACTATTTTTCATTTTCTCTATTTGTGACCTCCTATTAAAGACGGTTTGGTAGGTAGAATAATAGCCCCCTGCCGAGGATGCCCATGCCCTAGTCCCCTACACCGGTGAACACATTACCTTGCACAGCAAAAAGAACTTATCAGATATGATTCATTTAAGGATTGTGCGATGGGAGAATTACCCTGCATTATCCAGGTAGGCCCGATCACAGAGTCCTTGACACAAAGTGGTCAAGGTCAAAGAACAGGTGATGTAGAGACAGAAGCAGAGGTTGGAGTGATTTGTTGTCATTAGCCAAGGAATTCAGGCAGCCTCTGGAAAACATACAAGCAAAGGAAACAGGTTCTCTCCCAGAGCCTCTGGAATGAATTGTACCTCGATTGACATCTTCACTTCTAGCCTTGTAAGAACTTTTTCAGATTTCTGACCTCTAGACCATTAAGATAATAAATCTCTACAGTCTTAAGCCACTAAGTTTGTGGTAATTTGTTATGGCAGCAGTAGGAAACTAATACAGATGACATCTAGAGTTTATCTCCTATGTATTTGGGGTTTCAGGCAGCCTCCCCCCCTCAGGTGAACCTCACAGGTGTTACATAAATCATATTTTAAATGAGAAGATCTCAAACATCTCCACTTCATCTTGTACCAAACCAGGTGCATTGTTTACTTTTTATCCATTATTTATTCTTATGCATGATATACTTGTTTTTCTATCTAGCTATAATATCTATCTACATCAATAAATATTATGTCCCAAGACCTTTCCTAAGGTCTTTGTGTCTCAGCAGGTGTTCCAAGGCCCAGAATATCCACTGCCATCTGTTGATGCAGGGTGAGGTAAGAGCTGTGAACCTGTTTTTGCCACTTGCTTTATCACCCATGTTGTGGGTACAGAGGAGATGCTGGAGGGTTGATCCAGAAGGGGGATTCAGACAATAGTATTCCCACCCTGGAATTTGGTAAATGTGGAGGCAAGACCTTGACTTATGCCTGAACAGCTCTAATGGGGAAAGACTTGCCAAAAGCATCTTTGGCCACTGGGAGTCGGGATGGCTGTTAGAAACCCGCATCTTGCCATGATGGGGGAAGAAACATATGTCTTCTAGGCCAGACCAGGCGGCAAGCCTTTGGGCGTCTTGAAAGGGATTCCGCTAAAAGACTGTCTGCAGAGTGCAGAAAACCAACACAGTCTGTGTGAGGTGGAGGGATGGATTGTGTGGTCATATGTATTTAGCCAGAGGGGCTATGAAATCAGAGATAATCAAATTAGAGGGCTCTGCTCTGTTGGGGTTGGAGTGGGAGAACTCCAAATAACCTTCAAGGCATCTCACAAAGAAAAGAGCCAGCCTCAAACATTTACCACATTCAGTTCAATGTCAGCTTTAAATTGTACCAGTCAACAGGGCTACCTCTCTATATATCACCTTGTGGAAATTTTAAAAAGGCACACCCTCCCAGTGTAGGGAGCAAAGAACTAGCTGATAAGGTAACACTGTTGTAAAAATTACAAACATGCCCTCTTCCCCTGGATCATACAGCTCCTGGATCATACAGTCCCTAGTAGGGTGAGCTAGATTTACTCCATTGGCTGGGTACTCTTGTGCAGTATGTAGCCTACACAACTGTCTGCAGCAGCCCTAGAAGGAAAATAAGATATCCTCTGCCTCTTTCCTCTCTCACCTTACCCTGACCATTCCAGGAAGAGTCAAAGGAGTCATAATGAAATAGAAAGAGAAATAGAAGAGCAATGTGGAGAAATAGTTAAGACGCTGATGACAAGTCTCTCTCTACAATTTCCAATTG
>NW_012155173.1:8174397-8183493 GCF_000956105.1 Propithecus coquereli
TTATTCATTTAGGAGTATAGATTTTATTTTATTCATCTGTGTATCTGCAAGTGTGCATAGAACATAGGAGGTCTTTATTTTGTTCTCCAAATAAATGAATAATTCTACTCTTACCTGTCACATTGGAATTACCAACTCAGTTACAATTTGCTTTTGTCTTTGTCTTTAGGTAATGATAAGATTCCACCTTGATAGGAAGATTGACCATATTTTCATCCTTATATTTAATTACATGAAAATAGAGCTTTGATCCACAGTCTTTCTAGATATAGGATCTGGTCACATAAAGGCAGGCAGCCTAGACAATGATAATTCATGATGACTCCAAGTGACTCCCAGTACTAAGTGTCCCTTGTAGCAGGAAATTGGTGATTTTCTATTGACACGAAGTGGAAAATCATTTCACACCAATTGATGCTGGATGGCTCCATTTTTATTAAGCAGATGCAAAATGGCCCAGTGTGCCGGAAGCATTTAGCACTAAGTGAGCTGACATCGATTTTGCTGTAAGGGCAGAGGTTCAAGAGGAATGTGGAAACTGAAAATGCCAGAGGAAGACCAAAGTTGTCACATCAGATGAAGCCAGCATGCCTGTCTTTTAGCTTCTAATTCCTGTGGGACGCCTGGGTGGAAGAGAATCAAGAAGCCCAGTCTCCAGGCTGCTTGTGGAATGTTGTAGAAAGCAGGTGTGGAATGTTGCCATAGTAATTACTTTCCCTTAAAATTCTCATACCATTGTGTAATCTGGTCTGGGGTTTGCCACTAACCCACTGTATGACCTTGTGCCAACTGTTCCTCCTCTCCATGCCTGTTTTCTCATCTGTGCAATACGGGGACACAAATTGGCCATTTTAGTGTATTTTATGTATAAACTATGCTATGTTCTTAACAAATACTCACTGAAAATTCTGAAAAAATAGGTCCTATACTCAACATCTCATAGATGAGAATATTGTGGGTCAGAAAGACAAATTGGTTTGCTAAATGTCACATGGCTACCATGTGAAAGAACAAGCTTCTAAAGCTATGGGTACCTTATTTTAGAAATTGTATTATTCCTAATACATCATTCTACTCTTATGAGATACCCACATTCATACGTGAACGATACGTGTTTTTATTGTTGTTGCTTTCATAGCAGAATGAATATAGGTTAGAAATTTTGCTTCTGGATTCAGATTTAAACTGTTATTTATGTGTACTTATTCTCCCATCATGGACAAAGAATGGTAATCTTTTGAGCCTCAGTTTTCTCAACTGTGCTAGGAAGAATAACGTCAGCTGTAGACATCTATGCCCTAATGACCAGGACCTGTGAATATGTTACTTTACATGACAAAAGAGACTTCACTGATGTGATTAAGATTAAAAACTTTGAGGTAGGGAGGTTATCCTGGGCCCAATCTAATCACATGAGTCCGCAAAAGTAAATAAGGAAGAAGAAGAATGGACCGGAGAGATGGAAAGACAGAAGCAGCAAGAGAGAGTGCAGTGTGGAAAGGACTTGGCACTTCAATGGTGATTGTGAAATACAGGAGGCCTCTAGGAGCTAGGAGTGGTTCCCAGGGGATAGCAAGTAAACAGTGATCTTAGTACTACAACCACATGGAAGTGAATTGGATCCTTCCCTACAGTCTCCAGAAATGAGCACAACCTTCCAACACCTTGATTTCAGCCCTGTGAGACCCATGCTAAACTTCTGACCTCTAGGCAACTCACGCTGGGTCACAGATCTAAACCTAAGGAGTGAAGCTATTAGAATTCTAGAGGAAGAAGTTGGAAATACTCTTCTAGACATTGGCCTAGGCAAAGAATTTATGAAGAAGACCCCAAAGGCAATCACAGCAACAACCAAATTAAAAAGCTTCTGCACAGCCAAAGAAACTGTCACAAGAGCAAACAGGCAACACACAGAATGGGAGAAAATTTTCGCGTGCTACAAATCCGACAGAGGGCTGATAACCAGAATCTATTTAGAACTCAGAAAAATCAGCAAGAAAAAATCAAACAGCCCTATCAAAAAGTGGGCAAAGGATATGAACAGAAACTTCGCAGAAGAAGACAGAATAATGACCAAAAAACATATGAAAAAATGCTCGACATCTCTAATCATCAGGGAAATGCAAATCAAAACCACAATGAGATATCACCTATCTCCAGTGAGACTGGCCTTTATCAAAAAGACCCAAAACAGTAAATGTTGGCGTTTATGCAGAGAGGTAGAAACACTCATACACTGCTGGTGGGACTGCAAACTAGTGCAACCTCTGTGGAAAGCAATATGGAGATACTTAAAGAGATACAAGTAGAACTACCATTTGACCCAGCAATCCCATTACTGGGCATCTACCCAAAAGAGCAAAAGTGGCTCTATGAAAAAGACACCTGCACTCAAATGTTCATAGCAGCACAATTCACAGTTGCAAAGATGTGGAAACAACCCAAGTGTCCATCGATACATGAGTGGATTAATAAACTGTGGTGTATGTATACCATGGAATACTATTCAGCTTTAAGAAACAATGGTGATATAGCACCTCTTATATACTCCTGGAAAGTGCTGGAACACATTCTACTAAGCGAGGTATCCCAAGAATGGAAAAACAAGCACCACATGTACTCACCATCAAACTGGTATTAGCTGATCAACATTTAAGTGCACATATAAGAATAACATGTATTAGATGTTGGGCAGGGGGAGGGGGGAGAGGGGAGGAGGGGACGGGCATATGCACAAACAATGAGTGCGATGCGCACCTCCGGGGGAATGGACACACTTGAAGCTCGGACTTGGAGGAGAGGGAGGGTAAGGGCATCATACGTAACCTAATCATCTGTACCCCCATAACATGCTGAAATAAAAAAATAATGATAAATTTGAGTTGTTTTAAGCCACTAAGTTTAAGGTGAATTATTATGGCAGTAATGGAAAAGTAATGCATCAACTCAAAAATGAAAATTTCAAACTAGACAGTGTTGGGAAAGAGACAGAGAGAGAGAGAGACCATAAAGACTGAGAACCCTGCTCATCATGATGGAGAATTGCGAGGACATCCTGAGATCCTCATACCTGAGATCATCTGGGTCTTAAGAGTTCCTCGAAGCTTGTGCTACAAGAGCACTTCCTGCTGGACAACATCTAATAAAAGGACATCATGCTTTATTTTGGGAACTGATTTAAAAGGAAAAAGTTCAAAAATAAACCCAAGAACTCTGGCTACAGACAAATTAATTGTGACAAGGAATCTCTAAATTGCTCATAATCTATCCTAGTCCCTTGGGCTGTGACACTGAAGTCTGAACTGAATTACACTGGATGAGATTGCCAGACATGGAAAAAGACAAACACTAATAAATTCAATTTATTCAGGGGGGGCTGGAAATAAAGAGAAATTTTTCTGTAGTTTGAGAAAGAAATAACCTGTAGATGCTATTATGATCCTTAAATAAACTACACTGAGCTGTAATCCTTTGTTGGCTTTGAACCCAAATGTCCAGAGATATGAGATGCTGGTGGGTATCTCTAGAGGGAAGACAGTGTTGCTGTTACAGAGTGATGTGCAGGGTCTGAGCTCAGATACTGAGAGCCCACTGGACCTTGACCACCTTAGCACTCTGCCTTTTCCCACTTGGTCTCTTTTGCTTTTACTTTTTTCTGCACAGTCTCAATCTGTAAATCCTATTCAACCTTCAAGAGTGAATTCAAATTGTACTTCTCTCTGAAGCTTATCAAGTATCATCTAAATATATATCACTCCCCAATTTTATTTCTAGCCTAAATCTCCTCTCTGGGAGCCAAATTTATATACCAAACATTTTGTTTAATATCTGCACTTGAAAGTTGCAAAATGTACATGTCCAAAACAGAAATGCTGCCTCCCATTCCACCTCCAACACATTCTGCTCCCACCTCTGCCATTTTGGTAAATGGGAAAACAAAACCAACTCAATTGCTAAAGCCAAAATTCTTGAGACATTCTTCATTACATCTTTTTCTTCACTGGCTGTAATCAATTCATTAGTAAGTCTTAATAATTCCCCCATTCAATTATTTACCTAAATTGCCTGAATTTCTAATGCCATTGCCATAGCCCAAACCACCATTATTTTTCACTTCAAGTATTTGCACAGTCTCCTAGCTGGCCCGCTTGCTTCTTCTAATGTCCTTCATAGTCCATTGTGTACACAGAAGCCAGAGATCTCTTAAAAATATAAATCATGTCCTGTTACTCTTCTGTATAAATCTATTTATAAATGAATGAAGTCACCAAGCAAAAGTAAGTGATTGCTCCTCTGTTTCTGCTGCACCACTTTCCTTTTATTGGTCATCCAGCCTTAGTGTAAAAATCTGTCTCTTTGCAATCCCCTTGCAATTTCCACCCTTCGGTCTGAGTACCCCGTGGAGCCTATACATAGCAGGTTTAATTTCACTTCCAAATGACAGGTTTTCACATTCCAACTGTATATCTCTTCTTCACCTCTACACTGAGATGTTTTAAGTTAATAGATATAGACTGGTGAAAATAGAACTCAGTGGGCAGAGCCTATTGTGTAGATAAGTAACCCAACAAAATTGGAGGGGATGTTGGACTTGGGGTCAAGCAGAGGTAGCAACAGCATGATGACTGGAATCCAGGCCTTCCGACTCCCAGTCCAGTGCTCTCTGCACCACAACTCACCAATTCCTGGCCATAAAGGCAACAGGCAACAGAATCTTCATCTTAGTGAGTGACATCAGCCCTTAATTCTAAGAGGGCCACATGTCATTTCCTTCACCAAACACCCAATTCTGTGCTAGTTTCCATTCCCATTAGACACTGTCTGGAAAACATGAAAGAGTGGAATGTTTTTACACAAGACCAGAACTCCAAGCTGGTCAAGGAGAATACATCCAAAGCGCTTATGTTGTCTGGAAAACACACGTAGGTGCTCAAACGTGTGTGTTTTCACGGGGAAGGAGGGAGGTTTGGGAGGTTGGTTTGGGTACAATCAAGGTTTTTCCAAAAAGTATATGGAAGGTGGTGATATCTATAAAGTACCTGAATTAGTTCCTGAAGGAAACCTGTCTCATAAGGTCTTTCATAATAAGAGAGTTCTAATTTCATTTATTCCTTAATGATCATATGAGGAAGTTTCCAAATATGGTGAAACCTGTGACTGAGGTTCTGACAGAACACCAACTCATGCCTGGTACATGTCAGCTCCACACAAGCTTGCTGTGTGTTGCTCCACCATTGAAGAATCCTACAGAATGGATTGGGTGTCAAAAGGATGGATAAAGAGAGGCCTCGAGGAACTCAAAGTAGCAGGAAAAATCAAGTTCCTGTGGTGTATCCACATCTCAGCCACAAGAAGAATAGTAGAGATTTGGACTGGAAGCCCAGTGACAGTCCTTGAGTTCTACTCCGACTCCTCAAGCAAGTGGCTCAAATTCTCTGAGCCCCTAATTCCCCATTTCTAAAAGGTGTAGCTCAAATGATAGTGCAATTCCCCAGAGCATATCCCATTGGACATCATTTCTCAGGAGGCTGAAGTAAGGAGTCTGTGGTAAAGTGAATTTAGCAAATGTTACAGCACATACCATGATGCATATTGTAACAGCTATCAAAAGCTCTGATGAGCCCTTTAGCAATGAAATTTATTTTTTCATGAAATCACTAGAAAGCATTCCATAGAAACAAGATCCTACAGAATGCTTTGGGAAAAACTGGATAAAGTACTTTCACACAATTCTTTGGGATTTGGCGTATGGTCCCATGCAGGGTATACAATTCTTTGTGAATTGAAGTTCCAGATAATTAACTTCCCTTCACCATTGGCACTTTCTCAGGATTTTTTTTCCTTACCTTACTTCCCACATTTAGCCAACTGTCACATATGTTCACTTCCTATATTTGTGTTAGTGAGGACTCTTTTAGTCTTTAGTTACAGACGACCAATGAAAACTATCAAAACTAATAATATTGGGTTGGGGATGACTATTTTGGCCTGAAATATCTGAAAAGTTCAAGAATAGTACAGCATAAGTGATTGCCTGTAAAGAGGGTGCACAAGAAACTCCTCCAATCTCTGTAGGCTGAAGGCACTTTACCGCAAGGAGTGGAGTCTATGTCCCCTATCCTTGAATCTGGCTTAAATTTGTGAGTTGCTTTGGCCAATAAACTGTTACAGAAGTAATGCTATACTGGTCTCAGCCTAGCTTTTAAGAGGTTTGATTGCTTTCTTCTTTGTTCTTGTGGAAAACAGCCTCTATGCAAATAAGTTTGAGCCAGACTACTGAATGATGAGAGAAAATGAGAGAGAGAAAGAGAAAGAGGGAGAGAAGAGGAGCTAAAGGAAATGAAAGGCCCCACAGGGCTGAGAACCGAGGCTCTCATCACTGTGGCCCCAGATGCTTGAGTAATTCCCCAGGCATGCTCTAGCCTCAGCCAAGCTTCCGACTGACGAAGCTCCCTTATTTGTTTACCCCAGTCAACACCATATGAAGCAGAAGAACCACCAGTTGATCCAAAAATTCTAAGAAATTTAAAAACAAAAAACAAAAAACAAAAACCCTTTTCTCTTTTAAGCATTGAGTGTTGGGAGGGATGCTAGATAGCACTAGATAACTGAAAAATTCATGCTAATCTAACAAAAATATAAAATACAGGACCAGGCTGCAAGCAGAGGCCAGAGCATGGTGAGGACACGCTTAGTAGAAGATGGAGAAGTATGGAAAATGCTATTGGAGACTGCAGACAAGTGACCTGCGTTATTAGTGGAAACGTTATTTCCTATGGTAAAATGGAAAGTTTAAGAAAAATGGACCTAATGAACTTGAGAATCTTGCCAAAAAGATTTTCAGGAAGCATATTGACAGTATTAATTGGTTCGTTTATTTGTCTATTAAGGGAATAGAGAAGTAGATTAAGAAAGTTTCAGTTTCCAAGTAGAATTTAGAAAAAATATTTCCAACCCGGGATTGACAGAGTTGGAAAATAAAACTCTTTCCATTCTCAGCTATTCCAGCTGGATTGTCATTAGACAAGTAAGAAATGGCCTCAGGACAAATATCAAATCCTGGGTACTTTCGGTGAAATGTGGGGATGCGATCAAGATCAAATCAAAGGTGTGGTTACAAGACCCATTGTTAGGACATCAGACATTTTATGTTGTTACCTTTAAATCTTTCTCAGATAGTCTATAGCGCTTTTAAGAATCTTAAGGGTATTGTCTCATAACACCTTTATTCAGAGTCCAAAATGGAGATAGTCTCAATTTGAAGAGAAATTTAGGAGTAGGATTATTTCATGGAGCCAATTATAATTTGATATGTAGAGAGCACACAATTTTTTTTTTTTGGTCATTATTTTTTAGTCTAATTATTCTATCTTTTTTAAAAAATAATGATATTAATGTATTTATGCACAATAAAACTCACCAATTTTAAGTGTACAGTTTATTGAGTTGTGGTAAATGTCTACAATCATGTAACCACCACAAAAATCAAGATATAGAACACATTTATTGCCTCTTTGTTATTAAACCCCTCTGCGCACCAAAGATTCATGGCAACCACCAATTTGCTGTCTGTCGCTACAGTTCGCCATTTGTAGAATTTCTCACAAATAGAATTATATGGTATGTAGGAATTTGTGCCTGGCTACTTTCCCTTAGAATAATTCTTTTCATCAATTACATTCATCAATGTAATTGTATGTATCAATAGTTTGTTCCTTTTTACAGCTGGTTAGTATTCCGTTGTATGAGTATAAAGCAATTTCTTTACCCATTTATCAGTTCACGGACATTTTCACTGTTTCTACATTTAACTATCAAAGAAAAAAAAATCAATGCTATGCACATCCTAGTACAGGATTTTTGTGAACATAGGCTTCCATTTTTCTTATATAAATACCTAAGAATTGGATTGCTGGATTATATGATGAGTATGTATTTAATTTTATAGGAAACTGTCGAATTTCTTTCTAAAGTGGGTTACAATTTGTGTTCCTACAGCAGTGATTGAGAGTGATAGCTGCTCCACTTCCTCACCAATACTTAGTGTTGTCAGTCAAACTTGTAATACCCATTTGTGTAGGTGTATAGTGGTATCTCTTACTTTTCTCTGATGACAAATGATGTTGAATGTTCTTTCATGTGCTATTGGCCATTTACATTTTTTTTTAATTTGGATTTTTGTTTTCTTGTTACTGAGTCATAAGGAAATATACATATACATATATTCACATATATATACACACACTTGCACACATATATTCTAAATATATTAATAAATCATTCATCAGATGTATAATTTGCAAATATTTTATCCCAGACTATTCTCTGACTTACACTCTTTACTTCTTAGCAATATTTTTCAAAGAGCAAAATTTTTATTTTTGCTAAAATTCATCTTATACTTTTTTCAATTTTTGTTCATGGTTATGTGTCCTAAGAAATATTTGTTCAAAAAAAGTGTCAAAGAGATTTTGTACGATTTTTTGTTAGAAGTTACACAGTTTTGGTTTTAAAACTGTTTAAAATATTTAGCCGTGTAATGCATTTCAGGTTAATTTTTACATTGTGTGAGGTAAGGGTCAAAGCCTTTTTTTTTTTTCTATCGTGCATCTCCAGTTTCTCTAACACCATTTGTTGGCAAGACAATTATTCAACCACTGATTTACCTTGACATCCTCAAAAGTATATTGACCATATATAAGCATGTCTTTTTCTGAACTTTCAATTTTGTTCTGATGATCTATATGTCTCACCTTATGCCAATATCATACTTTATAGTAAGTACTGAAAACAAGTAGGGCAAGATCTCTAAACATGTTCTTTTTTCAATACTATTTTTGGTCATTCTACATTATTTACATTTCCACATATATTTTATTATCAGCATGTCTATTTCTACAACTACTCCTGATTACAATTGTTTTGACTCTATTTGGTGGGAACTCTAACCTTAATGAATTACATCTTCCCATCCATAAACATGGTATAGCTGTCTATTTACTTAGGTCTTCTTTAATTTCTCTCAGGGATGTTTTGCAGATTTCAGTGAACATTTCATGTACATATTTTAGTAAATGTGTCCCTTAAGTATTTTAT
>NW_012155173.1:8184018-8186216 GCF_000956105.1 Propithecus coquereli
GTACTACTATAAACATGTATTTACATGTACTTGTTTGCATATATCTTTTCAACTCCTCTTGAGTATATACCTAGGAGTGGAATTGTAGGATCATATACTAATTGTATATTTACATTTTTAAGGACATCCAAACCATAGTGGCTAAATCATTTTATAGTCCCACAAGCAATGTACAAGGGATCCAGTTTCTTAACATTCCTGCAAACAATTGTTATTTTACTTTTTTTAATTATACTTATCCTAGTGTTACCAATGAAATGATACCTCATTGTGATTTTGATTTGTATTTCCCTAATGACTAATTATATTGAACATTATTTCCTTTGCTTCTTGGCCATTTATATATCATCTTTGGAAAAATGTCTGTTTAAATTCCTTGTCCATTTTTTAAATTCATTATTTACCTTTTTGTGGTTGAATTGTAAAAATTATTCATACTGGATGTTAAGTTTTGATTGGAAATATTATTTGCAAATATTTTTTCTCATTCTTTCAGGTGGATGTCCAAGTACCCCAACATCATTTGTGGAAGAGACTATTCTTTCTGCCATTGAATTGTCTTGACAACCTTGTTGAAAATCAAGGTTGTCCATTTTCTATTATTTCGTACTCTACACCCATTTGTATACATTATTTAGTTCCCACTTGTATGTGAGAACATGCAGGATTTGTCTTTCTGTATCTGACTCATTTCACTTAAGATAACTACCTCCAAGTTTATCCATGTAGCTGTAAAAGACATGATTTTATTTTATTCTATGGCTGAATAGTATTCCATTGTGCATATATACCATATTTTCTTTATCCAGTCCTCCACTGATGGACACATAAGTTGATTCCTTACCTTTGCTATTGTGAATAGTGCTGCAATAAATATATGAGTGCAGGTTTCTTTTTGCTATAATGCTTTCTGTTCCATTTGGTAGATATCCAATAGTAGTATTGATGGATCAAATGGTAGTCCCATTTTTAGTTCTTTGAGAAATCTCCATACTATTTTCCATAGAGGTTGTACTAATTTAAACTTCCACCAACAGTGTATAAGAATCCCCTTTTCTCTGCATCCTTGCTAACATCTATTAATTTTTTTTCTTTTTAATAGTAGCCATACTGACTGTTGTAAGATGATATGTCATTGTGTTTTTAATTTGTGCTTCTCTGATGATTAGTGATGTTGAGTACTTATTAATATGCTTGTTAGCCATTTATGTGTCTTCCTTTGAAAAATGTGTATTCATGTCCTTTGCCCACATTTTAATAGGATTATTTATGGTTTTTTTGTTTGAGTTCATTGTAAATTCTGGATATTAGTCCCTTGTTAGATGCATATTTTGCAACTATTTTCTCCCATTCTGCAAGTTGTCTCTTCACTTTGTTGATTTTTTCTTTTGCTGTGCAGAAGCTTTTTAGTTCAATTAAGTCCCATTTGTCTACTATTGTTTTTGTTGCCTGTGGTTTTGTGGCCTTAGTCATGAATTATTTGTCCAGACTAATATCCAGAAGAGATTCTCCATTAGTATTATTTTAGATTAATGTGTTATATTTAAGTCTTTAATACCTCTTGAGTTGATTTTTGTATATGGTAAGAAGCAAGGGTCCAGTTTCATTCTTCTGCATATGGCAATCCAAATTTCCCAGCACCATTTATTGAAAAGGCTGTCCTTTTCTCAGTGTTTGTTCTTGACTTTGCATGCTGTTTTGATTACTGTAGCTTTGTTGTGAGATTTGAAATCCAGAAGTCTGAGTCCTTCAATTTTATTCTTCTTTTTCAAAATTGTTTTGGCTGTTTGAGGACATGTATTATTTCATATGAATTTGAGAATTGACCTTTCTATTTCTGCAAAAAAATGCCATTAGAATTTGGGCAGAGATTACATTGAATCTGTATCTTGCTTTGAGTAATATTGATATCTCGACAATATTAAGTCTTCCAATTCATGAAGATAGGATATCTTTTCATTCATTTTGGTCTTCAATTTCTTTCACCATTATTTTATAGTTTTCCATGTATAAATCTTTCATTTCTTTGGTTAATTAATTAATTCATAGATATGTTATTCCTTGAATGCTATATTAAATAGACGTGTTTTCTTAATTTCCTTTTGTTTATTGCTGGTGTTTAGAATGACAACTGATTTTTGTGCATTGGTCTTTACTCTGCAACATTGCTGAACTTATGTATTAGCCCAAATAGCTCT
>NW_012155173.1:8189823-8192341 GCF_000956105.1 Propithecus coquereli
TCTCTGAAAGACGTAATGAACCAAGCTAAGAAAATCACTCAGAATTTATTAAGCTATTTAATTTTCCAGAAAGAAATGCTGCCCTTTTTGTCCTGCTAATCCAAGAAATATTTTGTATAGGTCAGAATCTAAAAGAGTGATAACATTATAATTGTTTATAACTGTTTTTTTAAGGAAGTTATACATACACATGTTTTGCAAAGCATTTTTAGAAAGCCTTTGAGGGATTACTCCAATGATTTTATTTTAATGTATTTTCTTTATTTGGTATGTTATGGGTATTTGATGAGATAGCTTTCACATAAAGGGAGACTTTAGGAAAGATACAAGGAAAAGTCCAAGTGGAATTATAATCTGCTGTCTCTCTGCAAGGAGTTCAAAGGTAGGGCAATAAGTAAATTTGGGGGCAGCCAAGGACATAAATTGTACCAGAGGTGGAAAATATTTCAAACAGGTCTTCTTGTCTGGGCATCCATTTATTTATATTTACTTGGTCATATGGCAAATATTTATTAAGCAGAATTAAAATAAATGCATTTTGTATTTAGAACAGCTTGGGTTTCCAACTCTGGGATTTATAAACTTTCTGATTTGGGGTTAATCAGTTATTTTCTCTGATCCCTACATCGTTTCACAGGAAGTACATAACTGGAACTATTTTATAGGATTGCAATAAAGATAAAATTGTAATGATGTTTGTAAGTTGCTAGTTCAAGGATAAGGACATGTGAAATACTTTGAGCTTATCTCATATAGGGAGGAAATTTAGAGGCCAAGATAGATAAGATGCTTCCTTCATTCTTGAACAGCATATATACTTAGGATTGAAGAGAACTCAAATCACCAGGCTACTCAGTAGAAAGAGACAGCCAGCAAAGTCAAAGGTTTGGGTTGCAGCTATGATCTAAACATGAGTTCACTTTCTTCAGAGAAAGAGAAATGTGTGTTGTTATAGTTAGAGCTGAGGATTGCATATAACTTGCACCCTCTTTATCTGGGAAAAAAATAGCCAAGAGTGAGCTGTCACTATGATTGCAGTCTGTAAAGCACATGAAAGTTATCCCTCAAATGTGGAACTGGGATTAAAAAATTGAGAACCATTGCATTTCAGTGCAGTCAGCATATTGACATAATGTGTGTCACTATTCTCCCCTCCTGTGCCTTGGGTGATGTCACTATCAAATCCTAGTATTATTATTGAGTCAAGATGTAACCTCAAGATTTTCTTCAATGACCTTGGGATCAAATGGATATGAAACTGTGGATGAAATATACTTTACCCGTTGGTTTAGATATAGATACTCAACCAACTTTAGTCAAATGGTAATGACTGCAGCATGGTGTAGAGAAGGACTCTGGAGTTTTGTTCAGGCTTTTCAGTAAAGAGAACCATTAATGATGCCTGCTCTGGCATATTTTCAGAGGTCCTGGAGATGCATTTTGTCCTTAAATTTCTCTCTCAAGTCTACCATCAATGTAGTTTATTTATTCAAAATGGCACACATAGTGCTAGGTCCATAAAAATCACAATTCCACTCAATTTAGTAAGGTAACCATAGGAACAAGTGTGAGATCCCATGGGAAAGCAAGGGTGGTGTTACAGACACTTTGGGGAAGGAGGATATATCACAGGATGCTTCCAAGGGAATAACACGTGAGCTGAGTCTTGGAGAAGCAGGAGTTTACGAGACGAAAGAGAGGGAAAGGTGTAGGGATCGTTTGCGCGAAGACTAGAAGCCAGAACTAGCAAAGCATGAGGAATACCAGGAAGAACCAACTGTGTTGAGATATAAAGGGAAAAGCAAGCATGGTAGGGATGAGGCTGGGCAAGTAGGCTAGAGCCTGCTTCAAAAAGGACCTTGATTGTCATGCTAAAGTGTTTGTACCATTTCCTAAAAATGGAAAATCATGAAAATAATTAAGGGGAGAGGTGACATGAATGGAATTGTATTATGGAAAAAGATCACTGGTGACAACATCCAGTGAAACAGCAATTAGAAGGAATGAGGAGTTTGGAAGCAGCAATTGCGGCTTCTGGTTCCTGCTTTGGGATTAAATCATTGCATGGCACTGGGAACAAAGGGTCTCCTTTTTGGATCTAAGACTCTTCAGATGGAAAAAGGATTGAGTTGGATACAGTGATTTCACCAGGCTCTTACAGATACAACATTTTATACCATTTGTTTGGTAACTGGCTTATTTAATTTTCTGTTCCTCATTTGAATAACATCAGGTATAATAACAGGTATCATTTGATTAACAAAGAAAAGTATCTCTAGGTTTCCTACCATGTACCAAGAGAGGGCATGGTTTAAGTGAGGTGACAAATTATTTTGCAGAATGAGAAAATACATAAGCAAAGATGGCAAATTGTTAGTTTGTTTTCTAAAAAACAGTTAACCCACAGAAATTAGGAAAAATGAAAATTTAATATGAAAAATAGAGTGGAGATAGAATTGTGTCACTTTTTTGTCAATTTAGAAGTCTAGTTCCTCAGAGCTTCAAGAAATTCTATATA
>NW_012155173.1:8192391-8193857 GCF_000956105.1 Propithecus coquereli
TTTACAAAAAGCATTTTGTACCTATGTTCATAAAAATGTTGGTCTATGGCTTACTTTTTTAATAATAATTTTGACTGTTTTGGAAATCAGAGTTAGACAGGTCACAAAGTAAGTTAAGAATGGAAGAATTTTGGAAGAATTTGTTTAGAAATGACATTATATCTTTTGGAAATACTGATTTAATTTTCTTTGAATATATGACAGAAATGGAATTACTGGGTCATATGGTAATTTTATCTTTTGTTTTTTAAAGATACATATATACAATGTATAAATGGTCAAATCAAGGCAATTAGGCTATCTATCACCTCAAACATTTATAACTTCTTTAGATCGAGAACATTCCAAATCTTCTCTTCTAGCTATTTTGAAATATGCAATAAATTCTTGATAACTATAGTCACCCTACTGTGCCATCAAACACTAGAACTTATTCCTTCTACCTAAATGTGTTTTTGTATCCATTAACCAACCTCTCTTCATCCCCTTTTCTGCCCTACCATTCCCAGCCTCTGTGTTAACCATCAAGGGTTATTTTTGATTTCTGATAAAAAAAAATCATCATGGTAATAAATTTTTACAAACTTAAATTTCTAGGTAAAAGTCTCACAGCCTTAGAATAATAGTAAAAGTAAAACCTTGGCATCATCCTTGGTTCCTCTCTGCCTCCTGTAGACTTTCTTATAGTTGAATACTAAATCCTGTGTATCCCACTTTCTAAACATCTACTAATTCCACAGAGCTACTTCCATCCCACAGCTGCCATCCTGATTCCGAGCAGCATCATTTCTCCTCTGATAAAGATATAGATCATCAGTAATCCCACTAGCAGCCTGTTTCCACTCTTGTTCTATGACATCCATTCTACAAATTGAAAGCCCAATATTTTAAGGATAATTATTTTATTTTGACATTCTGTGCTTTTATGTTAGAAAAGTATCTTGTATTACCTTTAAGAATCTTTCATGACATGGCCCTATGTTCAATTTCTGCCTTTGCCACTTACTAGATATGTGACTGGGAACAAGTACTAAAATTGTTAGACCCACAGTTTTCTCATCTGCAAGACAGCAAAAATAATATTACCTACCTTATGAGACTGTTATTAGGTTGAGTGAGAAAACCTTTGCAAGTTTCCAAGGACGGTATCTGGCCCCTAGTAAGTTATAAATGAATATTGGTTTTAGTAGTATAAATAACAGTGGCAATAGCAGTAGTGTATGTGTGTTCTGAACTACATGGGCTGAGCAGTTTTAGACACATTATTAATTTCCTATGAGCCTTTGAATTAATATTGTTAACATTAGCTCCTAAATTGATGATAAAATTAATTAAAATAACAAATGCAAACATCATTGAAAATATGAAGCACTATAAAGATGTGAAGGATTAAGGATCCAATAATGAGATATTTTCACTTATTGTCATATTTTTACCAAATATCAGAAGGTTTGATTATGAAAAGA
>NW_012155173.1:8193907-8194577 GCF_000956105.1 Propithecus coquereli
AAATAATTGCAGCTCATTCTCCACAAATTTCAGTGATCAATTATTATTCCAAGTGATCTGGCAAATTACCATCCATCTAACTATCTATCTTCTCAAGCATTTATTTGTTTATTTATTTGCTTACCTGTTTCTTTCTTTTAGCCATTTTTATTTTTACCAATAATTCATTCACACACCCATTGACTGAAAATTTATTATACTAGCAGTCCTTCATTGACCATTAATTTATTATTTACTTTGAAAGACCTTATGGTAGATACAAGGGCAAATTATACATGGTCTTATCTTTCTGTCCAGGTGCTCCAAAGGTTCAAGGAAGTGTTGGATAAAAAGGTATTTGGGCAATATGTGGGTGGGAACTCTGAGTATATTACACAGTTAAGCAGAGTGAGCTGCATTGAGTATGTGTGCTAAGGAGAAAAGTACTGAAAAGCAAATAAGATCTGTCAACAAAAATGAGGACTGGGTCTTTTTGAAAATAAAGATTCTAGAACAGACTCAATTGAATGCAGACGTGGGAAAGTGGCCATCAGAATATCTTCATGGGGATATCCACCTAGTGACAGTGGTCATTTCTATTAAAAATTAAGCACTGGAAATATGGAACATGCCTACGTCAGTCACGGCATAGGAAGTCACAGCAGTGAAGACGATGGGTGAGAGTGGGGAC
>NW_012155173.1:8196367-8196764 GCF_000956105.1 Propithecus coquereli
TGCAAGACCTTTTATTATAGTAAAGACATTTTCTAAATATTTTTACCATGAAATGGTGTTACATTTTGTCAAATGATTTTGGCATCAATTGAGATGATTATGTAGGATTTTCCCCCTTTGTTCTATGGATGTATTACTGTGATTGATTTTTTTAAATGTTGAACCATCCTTAAATTTTTGCAATAAATGCTACTTGGTCCTTTAGGTATACTGTTGGATTCCATTTGCTAGTATTTTGCTGTGGATGTTTGTATCCATTTCCATAATGAATGTTTGTCTGTAATTTTATTTCTGTTAATTTCTTTGTCTGGTTTTTGTATCTGGTTGATGCTGGGCTAATAGAGGAAGTTAAGAGTGTTTTCTTATCTATTTTTGGAAGATTTTTAAAATGACTTGT
>NW_012155173.1:8198550-8199996 GCF_000956105.1 Propithecus coquereli
CAGAATTGAGAGGTCAGTTGAACAATTGGGTCAGAAATAAGAGAGGATTAGGGATCTAGACAGAAGGAACTGGCATTCTCTCCAGGGCACTATCCCAATTCTGTATGAATCAGCTTCAAAAACATTTCCCATTGTTGTATTGCTTTAATCAAGATTTAAATTCGGAGATGAAGACTCATTGGCCTAGGTTGAAGACACCTGCCAACATATAGTAAGAAAGTATAACAGCCTCTGACTGATAATTCCATCAAGACTTTACAGAAAATATCCCTATAGGGAGAGGTATTTTCTCAAAGGAAACTTGAATGCTATTCCCAAAAGAAAAGGAAAGGGATGCCAGGGAGACAAAAACAACAGATGTCCGTTGCAGGAACAAAGCCAAGGCTATTACTCAGGCATTTCCAAACTTGGGTCATGAAGCATCTACTCCTAGACCAGAACATGTATTCACATTTAGAAATCTTCCTATGTGTTGCAGATGCCTCAGCTCCAAAGCACAGAAAGCCATGAATTCACCACCTCTGGGTATGTGGTGCACCTTTCTCTCAGCACTCTTTGCTCCACTGCTTGTTCGGACCCAAATGAAGGCCATTCCACTTTCAACTATTTCAGGGCCTGTAAATCAGGTCTTAGAGCAAGACCATACAATTAATACCTAGGCCTTGCTACTGATGGAAAATATGAAGGGCTCAATGGAAAAGCTCCAAAACCACAGCATTTTTTAAGACTCCTCCTCCAAAAGGGGGAGCATCTATTATGTATAAAACCCCCTTTAGGTCAGGGCGTCTCTACTTTCACACTGTTGACATTTTAGGCTGGAAATTCTTTGTTGTGGGGCTCTGTCTTATGCATTGTAGACTTTTACCAGCATCCTTGGCCTCCACCCACTAGATTCCAGCAGCAACACTTCACTTGTCTCCTAGGGGAGGAAGGGGGAGGACAGAATTGATTCTAGTTGATAGCAACTGGTGTATATGTTTGTAGATGACCCCAGGGATTCAGGAAACCAATTCCATTTTTACCTCAGAGGGAGCATTTCACCAGTTAATACCACTCAAGAGTGGGAGAATTTGTCCTGGAAAGTAGATAGTTTTTTGTTGTTGTTGTTTTGTTTTTAATAGGGATTTTGAGCAGAGGGTGGGTAAATACTGGTTGGAGATGCTGTAGGGAGTAGAGGGACATCAGATATATGGGTTTTCATTTGGTTGGTTGGTTTTCGTATTTTATTCTAAGAAATGAAATAAACTCAGATTCAGTTATTGGATCATTTTATTACTGTTTTTCCAACAGATATAAATGTCTGTTCAGTTCCTTTGGTTAGCAAGATCCAAACTGAAACTCAGTTTAACTCATAAAAGGGAATACATGTGAACAGGAAATGGAAACAAGAAGTCATTAAAAAATCAAAGTATTTTATAGGACCCAATACTCCCTCTATCTTTCTCC
>NW_012155173.1:8201656-8202807 GCF_000956105.1 Propithecus coquereli
AAGTTTAAAGATTGTAAAATAAATGAAAGTGACTTCTCTCAGGGACACATATGTTGGGTCAAACTAAGCTAAGTCCTGTAGGTGGAAATCATCAGGGACCTGTTATAATAAATAGATAAGAATAATCTGTAACTACCATGTCATCTCTCTACGTATAAATTGTGTTTTAAAGATATCAGTGGAAAGTTTGCTCTTTTAAAGAGGTTAAATATTGCTGCCTGCCATCCTGTTTACACTGTTAATTTGCTTTCCAAATCCTTTTAGCTAGATAAAGCAAAGGTAAACTTCAGAATAGAACCTGTACAAATTATCACCAATTCTAAATTAATGAGCTTTTTGCTTTATCTGAGTTGCAGAAAGACTAAACAAATGTGCTGGAATCATATGTTTTCTTTCCATCTGAAGAGCTGTATTCCCCCTTTTAGCACTGTTTCCTCTCTCAGGAAATTCAAAAGGTCCACTGGTTTAATAAGTCCAATGTTTCCATGTGAAATGGACAGCCAGGCGGTCCCCTGTCTTTCTTTGCTCCACTCAGAAGGTGACTAAGCTTTACTTACTGGCTTAATCTAATTTTTCCATTTCCAAATTCACATTTGACATCTTCAGACACTAATGTAATTGTGCATGATGTCTTCCTTTTTCTGCAATTCTGATGAAAGGAAAAGCTTTTGTCAGTGGTAGTGGTATCATGTGTAGTTTAACTAAAATAGCAGTGCCTTCCTGTACTCCCTCTCCCATCACGGGGCCCCACTGAGGCTAATTAACTCACATTTGTATACTATCCTTTACCTAGATTCATAAACGAGTTTGGACCCACTCTTCCCAATTCATGAATTTTGTAATGGAGAACATTGGACCCAGACAGATCCTGCTTTAAACTCAGCTCTGCACCCCTAGGCAGTTACTTCCTCTCGTTAAGACTCTATCTCTCCAATGTAAAATGAGAGCATCTGATGTGATTAAGATTTCTTCAAAATATTCAAAATGTTTTACTTCTACTTTGCCAAAATTTTATCAAAGTAGTATTCTTTAATTACTCACATCATCATACCCACTCAAATATTTTTTAGAGTATTCTATCAAACCATATGAAGGTATTGCCTATAATAAACTGACTACTTAAATAGTGTCAATAAGAACATTACCTATTT
>NW_012155173.1:8206412-8207998 GCF_000956105.1 Propithecus coquereli
ACAGTCCCAAGGATACTGGCTTTCAATAACCTATAGGCACCTGTCAAAGTCTCCAAACACCATCCTTATTTGTCACTGACATTTCAAGCACCATTGGATCTGCTGGATCACATGGCCAAAGTGGCACAGAAGCTTGCAGGACATCCTCTACCTGTAGCAGAGCCTTCTCTTATTCTGGCCCCCACATAAAATTGTTAACAACAGCTGTATAGATCACTTGATCAATGAGTAACACACCCAAATGAGGAATATTTTCCATCCGAAATTGAAACAGGCTCTAAGATTTCTTTTAGGTTGTAGAAGAGGCCATATATAACAACTTATCCTTCACCTAGAGTCTTACTCCACTGAATCCCTATAAATTTTACTGAGGTAGAAGACCCCTGAATTTTGTCACATTTATTTTTCACCTTCTGATATGCAAATGTCTTACCAAGAAGTCTAAGGTAATTGCTACTTCTTTCCAGTAGGTCAAATCAGTGTAAATGATGTCATCAATGTAATGGACCAGTGTGTTATCTTGTGAAAAGAGAGAGTAATCAGGAACCCTGCAAACTAAATTATGACACAAGGCTGAAGAGTTGATATACTTCAAAGGTAGGACAGTGAAGGTATATTTCTGTCCTTGCCTGCTGAAAGGAAACTGCTTCTGCTGGTTTTTATTAATAAACATGGAAGGAAAAAATTTCTACCAGATCAATAGCTGCATACCAGGTGCTAGGAGTTGTATTAATTTGCAGAAGCAATAAAACAATGTCTGGTACAGCAGCTTCAATGAGAGTCAACACCTTGTCAAGCCTACAATAATCCACTGCCATTCTCCAAGATTGACCTTTCTTTTGCACAGGCCAAATAGATGAGTTGAATGGAGATGTGGTGAAAATCACCACACCTGTATCTTGTAAGTCCTTGGTAATGACACTAACCTCTGCAATCCCATCCAGGAATGCTATATTTCTTTTTGTTTACTATTTTTCTAGGTAGAGGCAGTTCTAGTCACTTTCATTTGGCCTTTTCCACCATACCATTCCTCACTCCATAGGTCAGGGGAACAATTTAGAATTCTGCCAGCTGCTGAGTGTGCCTCTTCCAATTACGCAGTTTGGAACTGGGGAATTAACCACAGGATGGGTTCAGGGACCCACTGGATGCACCGTGAGATAGACTTGAGCTAACTGACCATCGTAATCCTCTGACTGGTGGACCACAGTTACGTTTGGGGTCTTTTGGAATTAGTGTCTATTCAGAGTCAGTGTCCAATAGACCCTGAATAGTCTGATTATTTTCCTTTGTCCAATGAACAGTCCTATTCTCTTCCTCTTGCTCTTATCCACCACACTATCCCTCACCCCACAGGTCAGGGGGCCATAGGTCTATTTGGAGAAGACTGGGAGAAAGATTAACAGTATAGATTTTGATAGTGTACTAGGGTCCTTCCTCAAGGGCACTGAGACTCACCTTCATTCAAGGACCTGGATCTATAAATAAGCTCAAGTGTAGAAATTGATCGAGAAGCTGTGACTGTCTGTTTTTATGGTTTAGAGTAGATGTTTGTTCATTTGATCTAGAAGTTTTTTGCTTATACA
>NW_012155173.1:8208108-8209619 GCF_000956105.1 Propithecus coquereli
AGACTCATTAGTAGATCAAAGTGGTTGAGTATCCGTCTTAAACTCCAGTACAATGAAATCATTTTCTGTCTCCTGGTAGAAACATTGCTTCCCCTGGATCTAAGACCTCTGGGCCAGCAGTACTTAAAATTGAGGGAAAGGAAGCAAAAATTTTACTAATGAGTCACTAGGGGTAAGAGTGAGTGGTGATTAAGTCCCATTTTCATCCCTTGATTCCTGGACCTGTGAATCTTGGCTATCAGAGAAACAGCACCATATCGTAGATGCTGATTTGAGCATATACAGCCTTCTGGAAAACACTGCCCCAGGCCTAGTAGGTATTGTCATTTAGCTGGCACTATAACTGAGTCTTCAAAAGTCCATTCTACCATTCTATCAAGCCAGTTGCTTTTAGATGGTGGGGAATATGGTAAGACCAGTGAATTCTATGAGCATGGGCCCATTGCTACACTTCTTTTGCAGTTAAGTGAGTTCCTTGATAAGAAGCAACACAGTGTGAAATACCATGGTAGCAGATAAGGCACTCTATAACTTCATGGATGGTATTTTTGACAGAAGCATTTCACACAGGGAACACAGATCCATATACAATACTAAGTGTCTATTTCAGTGAAAACATGGTAGAAGCAGTCCAATGTAATCAACTTGTGACCAGGTAGTTGGGTGATCACCCCAGGGAATGGTGCTATATCACGGACTCAGTGTTGTTCTCTGTTGTTGGAAGACTGAGCACTCAAAGGTGTCCATAGCCAGACCAGCCTTGGTGAATGGAAGTCTACAGTGCTGAGTCCATGCAGAACTTCATTCTTGCCACCATGGGTACTTGGTTTATGGGTCTATTTGGCAATGACAGGGGATGGCTTGGAAAAGAGACTGACCACAAAATGAGTCATTCTATCCACTTTATTATTAAAATTCTCCTTTTCTGAGGTCACCTTTTAGTAACAGTCACATGGGGTGCAAATATATTCACACTTTTTGCCCATTCATAGAGTTCTTTCCACATACCTTTCCCTCAAATTTCTTTGTCACCAATTTTCTGATCATATTTCTTCCAAGTCCCTGACCATCCAGCTAAATTGTTGGCTACAGATCATGAATTGATATATAACCACATGCATGGGAATTTCTCTTTCCAAAAAAATAAAAAGTGAACAACCTGGTGCTCTGCTTGAGTTTCTGTCCACTAAGAGGATTTCCATTCACCACTGTAGTTTGGGTGTGTCCCAGAGAGGGACTGTAGTGCTGCATTTGCCCACTCTTGGGTGGTGTCTGCATAATGTGCAGAACCGTCTGTAAACCAGGCCCAATTCTTCTCTTTCTCTGTCAACTGATCATAGGGAGCTCCCTCTGAGGCCATAAGTGCAGACAGGGAGAGAGAAGATGGTGTAACAGGAGTGGGGCCCATGGGCTTTTGGGTCACTGTTTCATGTAACTTACTTGTGGCTTCAAGGCCAGCTTGGACCTGATCACATATACACCACTTCCACCTGATGATAGAGTACAGCTGT
>NW_012155173.1:8211314-8217306 GCF_000956105.1 Propithecus coquereli
CAAGTGTAGAAATTGATCGAGAAGCTGTGACTGTCTGTTTTTATGGTTTAGAGTAGATGTTTGTTCATTTGATCTAGAAGTTTTTTGCTTATACAGACCAAGTAACAATTTAGTAAGTTTACTATCTATTTCACTTCTAGGAACACTATGACCAGTTAGCCAACACCGTGGATCTACAGGAATCAGACAATTCTGATTGCTGTTTTGACTCTACTGTCCATTATGGCAACCACATCTCCCTTGCCCTTGGTGGTTTAGTATCTCCTCTTGGCCCCTGCCACCCAGGATCCAATTACTTTCATGGCATTTCTCAATTCAGTGACTGTGTTCCCACTGTGAGATCTGGCCTGCAGAAAGGAGCCATCACAGAACTCTCCAGGGATGTTGGGGCTCCCCTCACAAATTTATTTACCACAGTCATGGTAAGAGGTGTGTTTTCTGGAACCTCCCGGGGTGGGCAAACTGTTCTTAAAATGAAAAATCTACTCTAATATTCTAATCTCACTAAGCCATTGCATCCCTTCTTCTACGTTAAACCAAAGCAGGGCCAACATTTCTAAGTTGCTCATTGTGTTGATTCGTGTTTCAGGCAACCAACCAAACAAACTGTTAGAGCCCTTTCTAACTCCTGGAGCTACAACATTAATGCAGAATCTCTGCTAAGAGAGTCCGTATAAATAATTCAGCTTAATCCAAATTTGTGTTCCTTTTACCACTATCGAACACTCTTCGTATCTCTTCCCACATGTGTTTCCTGGATTTGTTTGTAGGAATTTAAAAACTCAAGTAGTTTTTTTTTTTTTTTTGGAGTATATAGCACACCTCTTCATGTAATTCATGAAGGTATGTACCTCATCTTTACATGTCTGCTAGGACTTGAGTCTAGTTTTAAGTCTAGGAGCAAAGAAGGGTAATAAGGGTGGGTCTTGAGAAAAATCATTATTGTTCTGTTAGGCAACCACCTCAAGAGTGGCCATTACTATTTATTCAGGCAAAGCATGGTTAATCCCCTCAAATGGGGGTGGAGAAAGGATGCTTCCACTGTGGATGGAGAGGTTGCTTCCATTGGCAAAGAAGACTAAGAATTTAGGGTTTCAATGTTCTCAGCTTCATCAGGGTCTTTCCACATATCCCAATTCCAACTTTCAAGATCCCATTCCTTCACAATCAATGCCCTCATTTTAACAGTGAGGCTGGTTGTTCAACTTGCATTGTAATTCAGCCAGTTGCAGGATAAAATTCTGAGTTTAGTTTTTAGCAATCGCATCCCTGAACTACAGAAGATAAGGGTCTCCTTCAGGTCACACATAGAAGCTTTCGGGTCATTTATGTGGCACCTGATCTTGTAATTAGAATCATAAGTTCAACCTTTTTTTTTCATATTCACCCAGCAACATTATGTGCAAACAGTTAATCTCATTATATGCACTGGTTTGACAAAAATGTTTCAAAGTGTAATTTATAGTCATACAGATTCTTATAAGATTCTTGTAAGTGGCTGATTAGAAGTATCCAAAGGTGATATTTTCTGTATTTCTACTGTCAGATCATGCCATGGACAATCAGTTCCCTCTCTAATATTAGAAATAGATACATTAGCATATTTAAATGTAATCAGATTAGAGAGCCAATTCCAGAAACCCCAGAACTAATTCAGAAACTTCATCCTTAAAATTCTGTTCCTCCAAAACAATCAATGAAATGAGATAGCAGTCTATGAATTTGGAAAAATATTTTCAAACCATATATGTGATAAAGGGTCAATATTCAAATAAAGAAAGTATACCACTCAATAGAGGAAAAACAAATAACCCAATTAAAAATAGCCAAAAGAACTAAATAGACATTTCTCCAAAGAAAACATAAAAATGGTCAAGAGGTGTATGAAAATGTGCTCAATGCTATTAATCGTCAGGGAAATGCAAATCAAAACCTCTATGAAATATCACCTCACACCCCTTAGGATGGCTATGATTAATAAGTCAAAAGGTGAAAAATGTTGGTGAGATTGTGGAGAAAAGGGAACTCTTGTACACTGTTGCTGGGAATGTAGCTTGGTACAGCTATTATGGCAAACAGTAGGGAGGTTTCTAAAAAAAAAAATAAACAAAAACAGAACTACCATATGACCCAACAATCCCTCTCCTGGAAATATACCCACAGGAAATGAAATCACAGCATTATAAAGATATCTGCACTCCTATGTTCACTGCAGTATTATTCACAATTGCTAAGACATGGAAGCAATCTAAGTGTCCATTATCTGACGAGTGGATAAAAAAACTTTGATACATATATACAATGAAATATTATTCAACTCTAGGAAAGAATTAGATCTTGCCATTTGCCACACCATGAAGGCCTGGAGTAGTACATTACGCTAAGTAAAAGAAGCCAGATACAGGAAAAAATATTTTATTATCTCACTTACACGTGCAATCTTTTGAAACAACCAAATACACTGAGATAGAGAACAAAATAGTGGTTACAGAGGGCTGGGGAAAGGGAGGATATAGGGAGAGGTAGAGAAAGTAGCACATTAAGTGAGATGAACAAGCTTGGAGATCTAATGTACAACATAACCATGGGTAATAAAATTGTACTGCATATGGGATTCATGCTAAATGGTTAAATTTAAGCTGATCTTGCCACAAAAACAAAAAACAATGAGTAACTATGTGAGATGACGGATATGTTAATATGCTTCACTATAGTAACCTTTTTACTAACTATATGTATCCCACAACATATACTTCCACTATGGTAGAGCCAGGACTTTCTTAAAATACAATATTTGACATTTTATAAAAAAGTCACTTGCACTTGAATGTTTATAGCAGCACAATTCACAATCGCAAAGATGTGGAAACTACCCCAGTGTCTATCAATATATAAGTGGGTTAATAAAATGTGGTATACATATATATACACACATACATACACCCTGGAGTATTACTCAGCCATAACAAAAAATGGTGAACTAATACCTTTTGTAACAACCTGGGTGGAACTGGAGACCATCATCCTAGGTGAAGTATCAAAAGAAAGGAAAAACAAACGCCACATGTACTCACTATTAAATTGGAACTAAATGATTAACATTCATGTGTACATATGGTAGTCAAATTCAATGGAAATCAGCAGGTGGGAGGGGGAGGAGGGGATGGGTAAATTCACACCTAATGGGTACAAGGCACACTGCCCACTACCTGGTTGATGAACACACTTATAGCTTTGACCCAAACTGAACAAAAGTAATTCATGTAACCAAAACCATTTGTACCCCAGTAATATTCTGAAATTTAAAAAAATGTAATATTTGAGCAGAAACCTGAAGGATATGAAGGAATAAGCCACGAGACTCTCATGGAAAGAGCCTTTCATTCAGTTACAGAGGGAACAGCAGTGCCAATGACCAGGAATCACAGAATGGTTGACCTGCTCTAGGAATAGCAAGGACGCTAGGGTAGCTTGTATGGAGATGAGTGTTGGAAGTGCTAATGAAAAAGTCACAGATGTAGCCAGGGGTCAGATAACGCATGGCTTTGTAGGACGCCAACATGCACATGGATTATATTCTATTTCTGATAAGTAAGCAATAAAGAATGTGAGCATGGGAGTGACAGTAAGTGCTTTGAGAAAAGACAGAGGATGGGGCACAAGTATACAAGCAGGCAGTTCAGCTGAGAGCCTTTTTTGATAATTCAGTTTCATTTCCTTGAAATGGGAGCGCAGAACGTGCACTTGTGAATGGCAGCGAGTGCCCCAATTCGAATGCCGCTCACCATGCGCACAGCCACATCTCGCATATGCACCTTCCTTATTGATTCTGGAGTAAAATGTGGAAGCTGGCGTACATCAAGGTCACTGACCACCCTGATTTCGGAGGGTACATACTACCCTAGGGATTTCCTTTGCAGCATTAGAAGCTTTAGGCTCGTTAGACTTGAAATATGTGAACCACCACCACAAGTCAACTTTGATTTAAAGCAAAGGAGCTGGCATTGCTTGAAGGTGAGGTCACTGGAATCGGAGCCTTGATGAAGTTTCTCAGAAAGAAAACACTGTGCTGTGTTTGTGTCTCCCTCACATTCCTTCTTCCCTCTCGCCTCACTTCCCACCACATGTGGGTTGGCTGTTCCTAAGGCCCCAGGGATTGAATGAAAGTCATTGAGCTTGGAGCATATCAAAGAGTCTACACAAAACCAATCCCCTCAACCTGGGCACCGTTTTCCAAGGAAAAATACTCTACCTTTGATGGAAGAGAGAGAACTGCGAGAGGAAGCTACATCAGCCTGTTATAGAAAACAACACTTGGTGTGTGTTCATGGAATTCACTACATTATAAGGAGGCTGATTCCCCAGCTGTGAGTCAGAGTCTGGCTGGTGTAAAACGATGGAAGAAAAAGCCCCTGGAGGTTTACACACAGGCTCAGTTTCCAGGAGTGCGACCCCATCAACAAAGGCTGGGACCAGGGTGTTAGGATACTTGGGTTTCAAGATCAAGCTCGTACACAGGAGTCGTGCGAGCCTGAGCCAGTTAATTTGCTCCTTCAGCTTCAGTTTCCTCTTCGGTAAAGTTGGGGTAACGATATTATTTCCTCCTTAGGGTTAATATGAGGATCGGGGGATATAATGCATGGGAAAGTGCTTTGTAAATTCCAAAGCTGTTACCAGTGTACGTTTGTTTTACTCTCATAGCATTCAACTAATATTTATACCGGTGATGGGCTCTGTGTCTGTCCCTGTTTTAGGTCTGGGGATTGAACTACAGTGGGGTACCTGGTGGAGACAGAAACTGAAAATCATTCTGTTTGTTTGTAAAACTGAAATACTGGTATTTTTTAAAGTAAAAGTAGTTTCCCTGGTTCCTTAGAGGTGAGTTTGATCCCACATTAGGAGGCAGTTATTCATTTTGTATCCCAAACTCCTTCCTGCTCAAGTCTTCCCATCTCACAAGATACAGTCACATGATACCCAGCCAATTGCTCAAAACAAAAGCATAGGAGTCATCTTTGATTCCTCTTATCTTTACCCCTTCCACTCCAATCTATCAATGAGTCCTACTTCCTCTACCTGAAGTACAGATCTTGAAATCTCTCCTCCCCTGCCCATCCCTACTGCTTTCATTCAGATGCAAGCCATGCCCTTCTGTCTCCCTGCCGGTCATGAGACTTTACCAACTGCTTTCTCTGTCTCCACTATTATCATCTACCCTACCTTTTCTCCATAGCAGTCATAGGGATCTCTTAAAAATATTAACTACCATTTCTTTGCCAAAGTATGTAATTACTTGGATTTCAAACTCCTTAGCATGGCCACTCATGTCCTATCCAATTTGGCCTCCGTGCCCACTGAGGGCACAGCTGATTCCTCTCTACAGCAATTTACTCTGCTCTGGTCACACTAGCATTCTTGCTGTGCCTCAAGAGAAGATTACTCCTCTCTCAGGGCATTTCACTGGCTATTTCCTTTGCCTGAAAAGCTCTGATCCCAGATCATTGCCAGGTGCCTCCTTCTCCATCACGTCTCAGCTCAAATGTCTGGACCTCAGAGGCGTCTCTGACCATCCAATCTGATTACCACCAGCCTAATCACTTTCTCACCGTGCTGCTTTTTGTTTTCCTAGCATTTATCATTATCTGAAATTATCTTGTTCACTTGTTTATATCTTTGTTGTTTGTTTTCATGTATATCAGCAACTCCATGAGAACTGGCATCTTCTTTATCCATCTATTAAGTGCGGCTGGCTGTTGCTCTCACCGTGACCCACACGGAACAGCGTCTAGTCCACAGTCAATATCTTTGGAGTGGATGCAAAGATCGTTTTTTTTTTCTTTTATTTCAGCATATTATGGGGGTACAGATGTTTAGGTTACGTATGTTGCCCTTGGTCCCCCCCCAAGTCCGAGTTTCAAATATGTCCATCCTTCGGGTGGTGCACATTGCACTCCTTGTGTATAAAAATACCCGTCCCCTCCTTCCTCCTCCC